>NW_015508524.1:6510-11682 GCF_001515645.1 Sinocyclocheilus grahami | reverse complement strand
TTGTTTTTTGGTTAATGTTTATTTTAATTCAAGTAGCTCTTTTTAAAGTTTTATTTACAATTAACTATAATAAACCTGGTTTATTTGTCCAAAAATAACCACAAGGGGGCGTCTGTGGCTCTCACTTTCAATGCTTTCTAAGTTTGGAACTCTCAGTTATTGAGAATGTATTTTTTTATTAAAAAGGAAAATGTTGGATAATCGTTTGTACACAAAGAGTGTAGGCCTACTTGTAGGGCAAGCCAAGCTTTGACTGATTGCAGTGGTTTCTGGTATACATGTAAATTTGTCCAGAGCTAGCATCTTACAAGGTAGCATAAAATTACTGTGCACACTTACAATTTTTTTTTATTTGACAGAATTGCGTTAAATTGCTTGGGCATGGGATACTGTATATTTGCATTCTGTATTGCTGTAGCTAAAACAGTAGGTCATGGTGCTAGCAACACTAAGCTTCCAAGATTCCCAGGGACTAAACTAAATGAAAATGAAAAATATTTCCTTGGCAACTTGCTGAAAACGTTATTGTTACTGATGGTGTGATCGTGTAAAAACGGTAAATCCTGACATCGCTACTAAAGCATTTATTGTCTTTTATTTTCTTGGCAGAACATTTTGTGAGAAAAAATATATATAAATATTTCTGTCTTAAAAGATTGTTCATGAGCACATTATCAGTGCTTGAACTCCACGTCCTTATCAATTCCTAAAACAGCAGTCAGCCCTGACTTTTCTCAGATTCTCTCCAACAGTTATGAAACCTTTCTGGTTCTCCGTGAGCATGTGAAATGCCAAGCATGTGTCAACCTCCTCAGCAGTGGTGTGCAAATGCAGGTCCCCAAACTTTTACAATGGCTGCAGCTCTATCAGACCTCCCCAGACATCAGCTTGTGGATCTCACCTTCCGGTCTGACCCGGGCCTGACATTTTGATGAGCCATTCAGGCAGTGCTAATGAGACATCAGCAATGTTTTGGCGTCACCCTGCCACCCTTCGCTTGGTGCTGTTTTTATCCAAGACATTCCAAGTAGTTCCACTGACCTTTCCAATGTCTAGCCCTTAGAAAGCCATGATTAACTGTGTTTTTCTTAAAGAAGAATGGTCAGGATAACTGAGATTACATAAGGCAAATGGTTCAGCCAAACTTGAACTAACTTCAAATTGTCCAGATTTTCTTAAACTGCTTGACAATAACAATGAACCAAGTTTGAACAAAATTACATTACTTTCAATTTGTTTATATTATGCATTATAATAAGCTACTTGGTATAACTATTAACTGATATTTGATGAAGACCCGATTTTGAGGAAGGTCCTGATTTGTCACAGTATCAGAGACTTTGCACTGGGCCCGCTTCCATCTCCCACACTTTGCCTGAATCAGGGTTGCCAGGTTTTCATAGCAAAACACGCCCAATTGCTACTCAAAACTAGCTCTGGGGGGGAGGGGTTAAAATACAAATTTTTTTTGGTGGGGTTCCCCTGGTAAAAGTTGCATTCCAGGGGCTAAATATCACTTGGGGTCGCTTCAGCTCGCGGACATGAAAAACATCCAACACCATACAAAACAAAAACAAGAACAACAAAAAAAGCAACAGTGTTAAAGTAGCTCAATTACGCCGGAAAACCGAGGACTTGGCAACACTGCTAACCCGAATCAATTGACCGACACTGCCACAGTAACGCTGGAATCTAATGTGCACAGCGCTCATGTAGCTTACGCCTTTTGTGTGTGTGTGTGTGTGTGTGTGTGTATGTGTGTACTGGTTTATATATCCTGGTAGGGACTTAAACCTGACTACACACAGACTCATGGGGACTCGTGTCACGGTGGGGACCTAAATTGTGGTCCCCACGGGTACAAAAGCTTATAAATCGTACAGAATGAAGTTTTTTGAAAATCTAAAAATGCAGAAAGTTTCCTGTAAGGGGTAGGTTTAGGGGTAGGGTTGGTGTACTGTAGGGCAATAGAATATATGGTCTGTACAGTATAAAAACCATTACGCCTATGGAGAGTCCCCTCAAGGATAGCTGACCAGACATGTGTGTGTGTGTGTGTGTGTGTAATTGCCCACACATCCCTAGAGTACTATCTCTAGAACGTTTGCTTTTGTAGCAATCAGAGTTATTGAAAAAGCATCATACGCAAGGTGGATATAAAGGAACACGATGAAAACATTAAAAGGAATATCTTGACTAAAAATAAATTCGCTATGTGGAGATGCTTAAACCAACATTTCTTCCAGGCTGCATTCTTCGTGGTATCGAGGGGGGTAAAAACAATGTGAAAGGGTGTGAGTCATCACCGCATACCCTCCCTAGTCTGGGTAAAAATACACAGACATACACGCGCTCTTAGGAGCATGGTCTCCACGCGCCACTGGTATTACCTAACTCCAAGAGTGGGAGGCAGCCATCGCCATGTTTAATTCATCAACACTGAATTAAATCAAGTGATAAACTTAGAAAACCGTTATTACACCTTCTTTTTCTGCACTTTTCATCTCATTTCTCTGCCAGGTTTTGTCTGCTATACAGGTTATCAATAAAGATTGAATCATGTGTCATGTCATCAGTTATCAACAAAAGAGAATGAAGCAACACTGAAAGCAAACTTTCCAGAATTAGCAGTTGGTTTATTTAAGCTACGATAGATTTTGCACGGCTTTGCTTCAAGATGCACATTTTACATTGGGCATCAAATGGTGACCAAAATTGGTTAGCTTAAAAAGTTAAAGTATTTAATTTCAGTGAAAACCAATAATTAATTGGCAAGAGATGTGCACTTAATTTGTATTAAATTTCACCAAAACACTGCCTACAGCCCACAGGAGGCGCCAGGGCACAGACAGGAGACCAGGAAACGTAAGTAGACAAGTGAGCCAGTTGTACATCAACAACAAAAAACGTAGACAATTCTGTCATAATTCACTCACCCTCATTTTGTTTCAAACATAAATTGCTGTTATTTTTGTTTATTGCTATTTTTATTGAACACAGGCAATCTTCACAACTTTTCCGAACAACAACAGTTGAATCTCAGAGCAAAAAAAAAGAAGAAAATGTGAGCAGTGACTTATATTTGAGTCTGTTTCTCACACAAAACGTGCACATGACTTCAAAAGACTTGAAATATTGTGCACAATTCATATGGACAACTTTTTTATAAATAATTTCATGATGATGTTATGTGTTCTCCTTTTAAAAATGCTGTATATGGACAAAATTGTTCTTCTTAGATCAAAACCAAATTACTAAATTTTAATATGTAATTTCCTTTCTTCTCTCTCCCATTAGCTTTCAAGACTCCAGAACTTTCTTGCTCAGCAGTCAAGCACCTTTATCGATTGGCGTTGTGCTTTCAGTGGGGGCGTTTCACAGACAGTTACCCAGAGATGATGCCCTTTCTGCAGGTATGTGGCAGCGCTCTGGTCCCTTGAGCTGTGGAGCTAGAGGAGGATTATTAGACATGGTGTGTGGACCATAAATCAGCTGATGTATGATCCAGCAGAAGTCTGCCCTGAGCAATGGGATTCACCTTCTAAAGCTGAGGATGGGTAATGTTCTCTTCTTGTTGCCAGGGTTTCGGCACAGTTCCAGATCTGTTCACATGATTTTAAGGAATAGAATTAGTAAAAGCTAAACTGATTGCTTAAAGAGTTTCTTTGAATTGAAGCAATATTAAGGAAGTTTTGCTTAAGAGAGACTTGGATTGCACTTAAAGACATGCTGTGGGTTTTATCAGCAGCATCAAAGGCATGCTGCCAATTACAACAGACAATCATTTCAACTCCTCCTTCAGTTTGCTAAACAAACGACAATTTAATTTACAGTAATGCAGTTGCAGTGGAAGTTTACTGTGCGGCAAGACTTTACAAACTGAGGTACAAGCCAACAGGCCTCAGATGCTGTCCATAGAGTTCAACTTGTTTTGGAATAATTCATTTGATTGTGGCTTGAATTTTGCAAACCACGAACCTGAATCAAACCGAAGTGGAATAATTTGATTTATATTAATTTGGGAGTGAATGGAAAAGCTCAGGCTGATATGTTTCTCACTCTCTGAGTTATCTGTACAGGTCTTTATTTATACGTTCCGTTGAGACGTCACCCCTACCAACAATCTGTCAGCTGGTTCTTCTGGAAATTTTGAGACTGTTCTGCATTTGGTAAGGACAACATTGTTTAAATGTAACCATTTGAGCTCCTTTATGAAGACAGAATATGTTTTACATCATTTTATCATTTTAAACATATCTGTCAATAATACTAGTGTTTTTAAGGCCTTTATTTTAAAGCCAAATGTGAGTTAAATAGTCTCTCATCACATCACAGGAAATATCTCCAACCTGAACAATTATGAACTGCAAACATCTCATACCAGTGGGCCATGACTGAGTCATTGCCTGAATCGTATCGGCAGAGCCACCTGTGGGCTTCCTCCGCAAACACACAATAAAACAAGTCCACTCAATAACATGAAAACAATTTCCGTAAAGGTGAAGCGAGAGGAATCAAGAGAGGCAGATTAAATGGAACTTAATTGATTGAGTCCATACGGGAAGCAGCATGCATTAGGAACACCTGCACTGATGTCCGGAGTGAAATCACACGTAATGCAACAGTCTAGCAGATGGCTGGGAACAGAGGTCAAATGCCAGATGAATGAAGTACGGAGGAAATACTGCTGTCTGAAAAAGCACTTAGCATTGTTGCTTTAGGTCAGATCACAGATCACAGAGCGAAGACAGATGAGGAAGAACCCCAGAGAGGAGAAGACAGAAAAGTGAAGATAACCGGAAAAATAAATGACCTTGGTGTGGTAATAAAACGAGGATCAGCTCGTAAAAAGATTTGCAATGTTGCTATTGATATCACGTGTGTGTGTGTGTGTGTGTGTGTGTACAGAGAACGGCCATGCTTTTCTTATTAGGTCTGTTTGGGATACTCCGAGGTTTTCCAAAATACAGAAGTGTTTGTTGATCCCACAGGCATGTTTGCATGAATAAATTTCACAGTACTGAACTGTAAGCAATATTGTCGAAGACAGAAAAGTGAAGATAACCGGAAAAATAAATGACCTTGGTGCAGTAATAAAACGAGGATCAGCTCGTAAAAAGATTTGCAATGTTGCTATTGATATCACTCGTGTGTGTGTGTGTGTGTGTGTGT
>NW_015508524.1:2078-2861 GCF_001515645.1 Sinocyclocheilus grahami | reverse complement strand
AGGCAGAGCAAGTCATTGCATTGCATTTTGATGAACACTTTTTCTGGAATAATGTGCACTGGTGAATCATTCACAATAAAACCAGGAGAGTTTATTGAAAATAAAATAAAAACAAGACTAAAATAACTAATTCTAGTCAGTTTATCTAACTAACATGGCTCATAATTTAACAAAAGTTTGTAACCATGTTAAACATTTTCAAAAAAAAACAGCAAAGGCATAAAATGCAGGATGTCATTTTGTAATTGGTGCTGGTTGAAAGCGAATGAGTCACTGTGTCAGAATATGGAGAGTGTGCGGGCGGCTGGCTGTCACAGAGGCATCTCTGAATGGAACATCATCACGCCCTCAAACTCAGACGGGTGTTCTGCACAGGGACCTCAAGAGTACACGTGATATGACGTGCTCCTGCTCTGAGACAACAGCTCGTAGTGGGGTTGTTCTATGCACCAGCAACAATTAAAAATGTGCAGTTGGGTCCAAAAGTCTTAGAAACTCATTTTTCTGATTGAATGTATTTTTTAATAAAAATAATATTACTGGCATGACAATTTAAGTGAAATATTTAAGGAAAAAAATATATGATTTTCAAATTGTTTGAGCATTTGACATCAGCGCTGGAGCTGACAACACTTCGAATTTTCTTAGTTTTTGTCTTTTTTTAAAATTACAAATATCTAAACTTTTCTGAGCCAAGATAACATGAGAATCAAAATGACTTAAGATATTAAGTCTTGAGTTCTGAAAAATATATCAAAATTAAGTGATTGTGCTTAAAACAAG
>NW_015508524.1:0-776 GCF_001515645.1 Sinocyclocheilus grahami | reverse complement strand
CTCTCTGCCTCTCTCTGTTTTCTAAATTTAAATGCCCAAACAAGCACACACATACAGTGGGATCATTGCACACTGAAAATCTGGGAATCAAGACCTGGGAATAAACAGGAAGTTTAAGGATTTTTGAAAATGTAAAGAAAACATGCAGCAGATTGTGCACTATTTTTAGGTCACTAATCAAATTATTAGCACTGATCATGTGACCACAGATTTATATATGCTGTACATGCATATCTGATTGAATGATTTTAGTGTAATACATTTTCTCACATATATACTCAGGATGTAAATGAGAAAATATTTCACAAATATAATTAAATCAAAATGTTTGTTGAAATGTTTTTTTTTTAAACAAACCAACATACACATAAAACAACATTTGTGGTTTTATAAGATGTTTCATTTTATCACATTGAATATCCTGAATTGTCATTGGTTGTATAAGCCGCTAGTGCTGGGTAGATTACCTACAAATTGTAGTCTTTTACTGTTTACATGATGAATATTGTGGTTAGTAACGTAATATAGGTTACTCATTTTAGGCCTATATAATGTATTCTGACTACTTTTTAGATTTATTTTAGAATACGTATTACCTTGTTTTAAACTTACCAGAAAATGTACCACATTAATATAAAAAGTAGAAAGAAAATATATTTCATTCTTTGATATCAGCATCATGAAATACATTAAACATTACTCCAGGGTTTAATGTAGGGTTTTATTCTTTTACACTGATTGTCTGTTCAGACCAGACGGACAAAATAAAGTTAATT
>NW_015508523.1:16734-21857 GCF_001515645.1 Sinocyclocheilus grahami | reverse complement strand
ACGAAGCTACGAGAATACTTTTTGTGCACAAAGAAAACAATAATAGCAATTTATTCAGCAATTCTTCTCCCTGAGTTACCGTCTTCCGCCATTTTGGAAAGTACCCTAGAATGTAATCAACGTAATCAGCGCTGTTTACGCTCAGCATGCGCGGGCTTTCGACTGAACGTAAACAGCGCTGATTCTCTTCACAAGATGTTAACTGATGGACTGGAGTTGTGTGGATTACTTGTGGATTATTGTGATGTTTTTATCAGCTGTTTAGACTCTCATTCTGACGGCACCCATTCACTGCAGAGGATCCACTGGCGAGCAAGTGATACAATGCTACATTTCTCCAAATCTGTTCCTGTGAAAAATTAAACTCATCTGCATCTTTAAAGGCCTGAGGGTGTGTACATTTTCAGCAGATTTTCGTTTTCAGGTAAACTATTCCTTTAAGGATAACTTCATATTCTAACATCTGCATCTGTTTATTTTTTAGATCATAAAAGGAACAAAAAGACCAGTTTTCAGGAATAACAGGTACAGCAGGCTATACATCCGAAAGCCTCCCATTCTTCCTGCTTTCGGTCACAACAGCTTCTACTTTGTTACACACAAAGGTCTCAGCGGGCGTGATTCAGTAGGCTAAGTTCATCCAAACTGATTGAAGCCATTTGTGACCACTTTTTTAACTGCTTCTTCTTTAGTTTATTATGAAGTCTCTAAAGTAGACACATACTCATTGTCCCCAGAATGTATTTAGAAACTTAAAACAAATTTAAAATGAGGTAGTGAAAATGACAAACCCAATAACATTTATTTTTAGGAATTATATTGCACAAGCACAACTCATGTAAAACATTTTAACAAATTTGTTAGGTTCACAATTATACAAGAATAAACTGTTGAAGAAGACAAGTTTTGGCCACCATCTGGATGTCAGATTCAAAGTAATGCAACATGTGATAGAGCATATTTGGTTACTCCAATAATGGAAATGAGGGAGTGAATAGCAGTGTGTGCAGGAGACATTGACCTCTGGTGGCTGAAGAAGGAACTGCAGTTGAACTAATGCATTTATACTAGGCTAAATGATTATCACAATTATGTTCATATTATAATTAGCATAGTGTTCCATCAAATCCTGTCGTATCCTATGCTCTTGTCCTAATAATACGTTTCTATATGTAATTATTTGCTGACACTGGCTGATGCAAAAACAACAACAATGAATTTAACGTAATTAAATACGTATTTCAAATACATTTAATTAAAATACTGCCCATCTCTGTTCTTTAGATAGATATTTTGAACCCAGACCATTCCTTCAAAAACTCACCAACTGGATTAAATTGTTTTCAAATCCTCATACATCTTAAACTGTATGCAAAGCATTTCTTCCTTATGAAAGCAAGAATTAACACTGCATAATGATGTTCCTCTTTATTCATCTTGTGTATTTCAGTACAGCCAAAGTCCATTTTTCCAACCGTCAAAATGATTGCTTTGGTTTTCAGACTATTATGACCACCAGCATGAAATGTGTTGCATGTAACCCAACAGTGAACAACACTGATTTATAAAATCCAAATCATGTTCTTCTCAGTCAGGCGAAGATTAACATAAGACCCAAACTCCTTTATTAGGACATTTAAATAACAGATGAAGTGTTTTACAGAGTTATTCTGGATGAATGCATAAAGGGTACATCTGAAAGCCCAGAGACTGAGGAACTCCAGATTGTGTGGACTGTTAGGGAAAAAATAAATGCAGAAGATACTTTATTTATATACAAGTGTATATGAAGAAAATCTAGAAGTTGATAGCTTTTCCAAACGAAGCAGCAAGGTTAGCTTCTCTGAAGGCCTCTGATACAGTCTGGGAAAAGAGGAAATCTTTATTAACATTAAAGTAAAAAACATACATACATACATACATAATGCTGAAATTATTATTATAGTAAATAAATAAATTATATAATTAACAGTAATAAATATTTTAAAATTACAACGAAGTAAAAAAAGGGGCCAGATTAGTGAGCTCATTATTCAGAATGATGTCTATTAGTAATAGGAACTTAATTGAGAAAAAAAGTAAAAAATAAGTAGACTACATTCAGAGACACTTAGTGATTGGGCAAAAGAAAAAAGTTTGGTTAACATGGAAAAAAGAATAATGTTACAATTAATAATAATAATCATTTTTGTGCATTGCTTTAGCATGTGTCTCTAAATACATATAATAATAATAATAAATATTTGTATAAACATTCGTGTATATATTATTATGGAAAAAAAGGGAAAATTGGCTAACACATTTGAAAAAAAAATATATATAAACAATGTTGTAATTATTTAATTATTATTAATGTTGATATTTTATTTGAATTACTTTAAATATTTTACGATTTAAAAAAACACATTGGTCAAGTTTAATGTGCTCATTCCTCAGAATGTCTATTAATTACAGGAATCTATGAGAAAAAGAAGAAAATAAAAGTAGAATGAAATCAGTGGAATATATTCAGGACACTTACGGGATGGGCGTGACACACTCTTGCAACATCCTCACATGATGCTCCATATTCCATAGCTAATGTAGCCTCATTAATCATCTCTCCTGCCCCCTGTAAAATGAAATTTTTATATGAATTATCATGCAATTAAAAATGACCTCCTATCGAGGAAAAGCAAATCAGACAAATCATTACCGATCCCAGAATGTGTGCTCCCAGCATCCTGTCTGTGTCCTTGTGGCTGAGGATCTTTACCAGTCCATCTGTATCAGCATTCGTCTTAGCTCTGCTGTTGGCTGCGAAGGGGAATTTGCCTACCTTATACGGCACGCCCTGGAAAATAGCCAATTATTTGATGTACATTAGAAGAAAATGTTTGACATCACATGCAATTTAAATAGAAAGGTGTGCTAAAACAAAAAACGAGTCTACTCACTTCCTCTTTGAGCTGTTCCTCGGTCTTGCCGACCCAGGCGACCTCAGGGTGTGTGTATATAACGGAGGGCACACAGTTGTAGTCGATATGGACGGCTCCTCCTGCCATTCCCTCGACACAAATGATACCTTCATCTTCTGCTTTATGGGCCAACATAGGTCCAGCTACAACATCTCCGATGGCATAGATACTATAAGAGATTTGCAATGCATATTAGGACTTGTCGGTCGCAACGTATACAAGAAAACTCCTTTCAAATCACCATACTTGGGCACTTTGGTCTGGAAACGACCATTGACAGGGATTCTCCCGCGGTTATCCAGTTCTATACCGACAGCCTCAAGGCCGAGGTTACTGGCGAAGGGACGGCGGCCAATGCACACCAGCAGAACGTCACAGGTGAGCGTCTCGCTCTTGCCGCCAGCTGCAGCTTCCACACTAACCAACGGAAACAACAAAATGGGCAAAAGCACTAGATGAATTAGTTCCTACACAGCAGATGAATAAACGCTGCACTCACGCCACATCGATCTTGCCGTCAGGTCTCCTGCTGGCGCCCATGACCTTGGTGCTCAGTTTGAACTTCAACCCCTGCTTCTGGAGAATTCGCTGGAAGTTCTTGGAGATCTCCATGTCGATGCCCATTCCGCCGACGTGGCCGAGGAACTCCACCGCTGTGACTTTGGCACCAAGCCTCTGCCATACGGACCCCTGGAAACAAACAGAATGGATCTCCATTATCAAACCCAATTCAGAAGCATCATTGGACTTCAAATGTTACAAACAAGTAGTTTCATGACCAAACTTTAGATCAGTGTTATGATGATTATGGAATGAAACACCACAATCAACCAATTGCCTACTCACCAACTCTACGCCAATGACTCCAGCTCCAATCACGATGAGCTCCTCTGGAACCTTCTTGAGGGACAAAGCGCCGGTGGACGAGACAATGGTGTCTTCATCAATCTATCAAAAGTGGATCATAATTATACAAGACAGCAGGCCAAGCAAGAAAACTCTTTTGCCTGAAGTAAAACCGTGAAATCGCAATATGGCTTATTGCAATTATCAAATCACAAAGACTCAAATTTAAATAATGAGAAGAAGCGCTTATAAACTGGCTGTTGTCAACAAGAGAAGATTTAAAGGTGTGTGCACACCAAAAGCGAATTTAATCATTTGTGCAAGTAGATTACACACAAAGTAATGCAGAGATGCGAATAGATGCAAATTGGGCAACGTGATTGCCACAAACACGTGATATTTGCCTGGTTCGCATCTTTCAACTCGAGTGGGAAATTCAAAACTCGAGAAATTACGCACTGTCACGCCGGCCAATCAGAGAGGAGCTTACTGACACGTCCAAATTGACTTCTTGTTGTGTGTTGATGTGCGTTAAGACACTCCTCATTAAGCGATATCTTTATCCACGCGAGTGACGAGAAAAACATCCCGCGAGTAATCTAGAGTGATTAACGCAATGCTAATATTCGCTTCGCTTTTGGTGCACACACCATAAGGGCTCTTTGTGGTTTTCCAGGAAAATGAAAGCTCAGTGGTTTAACATCGGAAAATTAAGAAATAAAAATAACAATATTACTATTGTAATTTTACAGTTGTACTATAACAAAATTATTATGTTTTTTCTTAAATGCTCAGTTTATTTTACAGTGAAATACTGCAATTGTAATATTTCTTATTTTGTTCGATATTTTTATTTAGCAATTATTATTTTAATTATTATTTATTTCATAGTCATAATGATATAAACAAACAAGCACAGCAAACATGGAGCTTTAAAAAAAAAAAAATCATAATTCTAACTTACAATACAAAAATATATTGGAAAATAAAATGGGTATAATATACTAATTAATAATTTACTATTTTACCAAATATTTCTGCATGCTATGCATTTTATCCTTATTACAGTTTCGCGCAGTTAGTTTAGCAAGCTGTTAATTGGCAAACTCTACTGAAACCACATGTGATTTGAGGCTTCTGTGGGTGGCACATGTAGAGCAGGGGTCTTCAACTCTGGCCCTCGAGGTCCACTTTCCTGCAGAGTTTAGCTTCAACCCTAATCAATCAAACACACCTGAACAAGCTAATCAAGGTCTTTTAGGATTGGTACAAAGTTACAGGCAGGTGAGTTTGGACAAGGTTGGATCTAAACTCTGCAGG
>NW_015508523.1:8324-16616 GCF_001515645.1 Sinocyclocheilus grahami | reverse complement strand
TACTCACTTCCTCTTTGAGCTGTTCCTCGGTCTTGCCGACCCAGGCGACCTCAGGGTGTGTGTATATAACGGAGGGCACACAGTTGTAGTCGATATGGACGGCTCCTCCTGCCATTCCCTCGACACAAATGATACCTTCATCTTCTGCTTTATGGGCCAACATAGGTCCAGCTACAACATCTCCGATGGCATAGATACTATAAGAGATTTGCAATCCATATTAGGACTTGTCGGTCGCAACGTATACAAGAAAACTCATTTCAAATCACCATACTTGGGCACTTTGGTCTGGAAACGACCATTGACAGGGATTCTCCCGCGGTTATCCAGTTCTATACCGACAGCCTCAAGGCCGAGGTTACTGGCGAAGGGACGGCGGCCAATGCACACCAGCAGAACGTCACAGGTGAGCGTCTCGCTCTTGCCGCCAGCTGCAGCTTCCACACTAACCAACGGAAACAACAAAATGGGCAAAAGCACTAGATGAATTAGTTCCTACACAGCAGATGAATAAACGCTGCACTCACGCCACATCGATCTTGCCGTCAGGTCTCCTGCTGGCGCCCATGACCTTGGTGCTCAGTTTGAACTTCAACCCCTGCTTCTGGAGAATTCGCTGGAAGTTCTTGGAGATCTCCATGTCGATGCCCATTCCGCCGACGTGGCCGAGGAACTCCACCGCTGTGACTTTGGCACCAAGCCTCTGCCATACGGACCCCTGGAAACAAACAGAATGGATCTCCATTATCAAACCCAATTCAGAAGCATCATTGGACTTCAAATGTTACAAACAAGCAGTTTCATGACCAAAATTTAGATCAGTGTTATGATGATTATGGAATGAAACACCACAATCAACCAATTGCCTACTCACCAACTCTACGCCAATGACTCCAGCTCCAATCACGATGAGCTCATCTGGAACCTTCTTGAGGGACAAAGCGCCGGTGGATGAGACAATGGTGTCTTCATCGATCTATCAAAAGAGGATCATAATTATACAAGACAGCAGGCCAAGCAAGAAAACTCTTTTGCCTGAAGTAAAACCGTGAAATCGCAATATGGCTTATTGCAATTATCAAATCACAAAGACTCAAATTTAAATAATGAGAAGAAGCGCTTATAAACTGGCTGTTGTCAACAAAAGAGAAGATTTAAAGGTGTGTGCAAAAAAAAAAAAAAAAGCGAATTTAATCATTTGTGCAAGTAGATTACACACAAAGTAATGCAGAGATGGGAATAGATGCAAATTGGGCAACGCGATTGCCACAAACGCGTGATATTTGCCTCGTTCGCATCTTTCAACTCGAGTGGGAAATTCAAAACTCGAGAAATTACGCACTGTCACGCCGGCCAATCAGAGAGGAGCTTACTGACACGTCCAGATTGACTTGTTGTTGTTTGTTGATGTGCGTTAAGACACTCCTCATTAAGCGATATCTTTATCCACGCGAGTGACGAGAAAAACATCCCGCGAGTAATCTAGAGTGATTAACGCAATGCTAATATTCGCTTCGCTTTTGGTGCACACACCATAAGGGCTCTTTGTGGTTTTCCAGGAAAATGAAAGCTCAGTGGTTTAACATCGGAAAATTAAGAAATAAAAATAACAATATTACTATTGTAATTTTACAGTTGTACTATAACAAAATTATTATGTTTTTTCTTAAATGCTCAGTTTATTTTACAGTGAAATACTGCAATTGTAATATTTCTTATTTTGTTCGATATTTTTATTTAGCAATTATTATTTTAATTATTATTTATTTCATAGTCATAATGATATAAACAAACAAGCACAGCAAACATGGAGCTTTAAAAAAAAAAAAATCATAATTCTAACTTACAATACAAAAATATATTGGAAAATAAAATGGGTATAATATACTAATTAATAATTTACTATTTTACCAAATATTTCTGCATGCTATGCATTTTATCCTTATTACAGTTTCGCAAGCTGTTAATTGGCAAACTCTACTGAAACCACATGTGATTTGAGGCTTCTGTGGGTGGCACATGTAGAGCAGGGGTCCTCAACTCTGGCCCTCGAGGTCCACTTTCCTGCAGAGTTTAGCTTCAACCCTAATCAATCAAACACACCTGAACAAGCTAATCAAGGTCTTTTAGGATTGGTACAAAGTTACAGGCAGGTGAGTTTGGACAAGGTTGGATCTAAACTCTGCAGGAAAGTGGATCTCGAGGACGAGTTGGGAACATCTGATGTAGAGTGTTCCACATCGCTCACTTATGAGGTTCCATATCGATTAGGATGCTCATTTAAGCTCAAAGTATACTTCAACCGTCCACGTTCCGCAACGGTCCACACACTGTCGGTGTAACGCAGTGTCCGTGGACATCAGCGCACAGTTTGTGTGCGACCCAATTTTTGTTCCTGTGGATGGTCTGCATACAACAGCGCAGACACAAGGTGAACTGCGCATGTGTCGAACTCGTCCATGAGAGCTCATCTGCAGCTGAGTATACTTTAAAAGCTGTGCGGAAGATGGAAAGAAATACACCCAGGCCTTTAGAAGGCAGCTGTCAGTGAAGCCGGTAGACAGTGCTGATGATACACAGGGCAACTTTGCCATCAATGGCCAACCAGGTGAGATACAGGGCCCACGACCGATCTAAATTATCCAGATAGAAATTTGTTACCCATTCTCAATGGGAAAGTGCCCAAGCAACATTGTTTAAAAAAAGCTGCCCGGCAAAATTGCTCAAAAAGTTGCTCCGTGTGTCATCAGCGGCTTATGTTCTTGTTTATCGCTGATGTACCTCAATGCCTGGGAAGGGGGTGACCTCTGATCCAGTAGCGATGAGGATGTTCTTAGTGTTTATGACCTGTTCTCCATCAGCAGTCTTTGCGGTCACTTGACTCTTGCCAGTTACCGTTCCAAAACCATTGATGTGAGTTACCTAGGGATTGCAAAAAGAAAAAAATAATTTAGTATAGCTCTAAAAAGTGTATTGATCTACAACGGCATATTACCATTGGATAAACAGATAAAACAAATAAAAAAAGAAATACTGAATCTCACTTTGTTCTGCTTGAATAAGTGTGCGATTCCTCCGGTCAGAGCTTTGACAGCCCCGCTCTTCTGTGCCATCATCTTCTCCAGGTTCAATGAGAGCCCCTGAACTAATGTAGAAGAAATCATGATGAAACAGATTGACTAACAGACTTAAAAGACATGATTTGAAAAAAGAAAAAAAATATATTTATTACAGTTTAAATGGCCTCATTCAAATCTGTTGGCTTCTGCATATCCTTGACACAATAACATGCGATATGTGGACCCATATCACATGTTTACACTTGAACTTACTTTCAATGCCTCTGCTTTCGAAATCGTTTCCGTGTGCCAAGTGATACAGGTACGAGTTGTTCAGCAGAGCCTTAAATAAGCAAAAAAATAAATAAAATCAAGTTAAGCATAAATTAGTCATTTTGGAAAAGCACTTTAAAAAAAATAAATAAAATTCACAAACCTTTGACGGGATGCAGCCCACGTTCAAGCACGTTCCTCCGAGGGTCGTGTTCTTTTCCACACATACTGTCTGTGAAAGAAGTTTGCAGTTACCAACGCAGTCAAAGAAAAGCTGATGGTATCTGTGATCCGGGTGTCAAAATGATACCTTAAAGCCAAGCTGAGCTGCTTTGATGGCGGCGACGTATCCTCCAGGCCCAGAGCCCACAACTGTGACATCAGCATCAACTTTGACAGAACAAATGATTGTTTCAGTATGGATTTACATATTAGTGCATTTCATATCATTTAGCTTGTCTATTGTTAAAGGTCATCACTGAATGTTTATAAATATAACAGTACAGATATGATTACATAAAGGCCCGTTCACACCAAGGATAACGATATCTAAAGATAACGATAAAGATATAGTTCTAAAAATCGTTCTGAATATTAAAGAATAGCAGAGTTCACACCACAACTATAACGATAAAGGCACAGAGAAACGATATCATTGGAATCACCAATGATATAATTGGCAGCCAATCAGAATCAATCCTGCTGTCACAAGCTCGAGAATTTAAAGCGGCAGACGCGTGTGCTTAGAATAAACAGACGATATCGTCCGCTGGTGTGGACGCTAATATCGTTATCGTTCTTGGTGTGAACGGGGCTTTAGTCGTCTTACTTGGTGCTTTGTCAGCATACGTTCTCAACGACAAGACTGTGGCTCCATGCAGCTTGTAGGGGAGGTGCTGACCTCGCTGTATTGCACAAAAGAAATAGAAACAACAAAACTTTATTTTATTATACAGATATTGCTTCTACATATGCTATTTTAATGCTTACAAATGACAAAATATTTAAATACACTTTTAAATAAAATAAATAATCCAAAGGGAGAATGAGACAAAAATAGAAAAATAAATGTCAGCATTTAAAGGGATAAAGGTCACAGGTATTAAACAGTTGCATAATTATGTTGCAATAAAGGCAATGTCTCCATATTAAATATTAGATTAAAAAAAAAAGAAGAAAAGAAAAACTTAAATTAGAAATGTTTTGGCTGCTAACTGAAAATAAGTTGAAGTACTAACTAAAACTGAAATAAAAAAAAACTCAATTTATAAAAAAAAATTAAAATAGAAATGACAAATAAAAACTGTTTTCCACAATTTTAGATTTTTAGACTCCTTGTCTAATAGGTGCTTAAAGTTGATTGGTTGATGGCGGCCATGCTTTTCAAGATACATCAATGCCCTCAAATGCTGCGTTCACGCCATGTCGTAATTACCGTAATTCCGAGATGACAGCACGTGACGTTCAACTCGGTGCTGTTCATGTCCTCGGACTGGGGATTATCCATTTCTATAGTGACTGTCAACAAAATGAACCCGCGTGAAAGAAAGCTACTGGCAGCTATAAATCTAACTCTGTGCTGCATGTCTTTCATTTATGTTCACATTACTTTTGTTTGAAGACATCTACATTGGCAAAAGTCAATTACACGAATTTTAAAACATAAATATTACGAAATAACTGCTTAATTACATTTTACTACTGGAAGCGCCGCCATGTTTCTCTGGTTCTGCGTGAGGTGCAGCGGTCACTTGGTACAAGCTGTAGCTCTCAGAAAACTCCCAGTTCACAAGTTGTAATTACGAGTTCTACAAGGACGTGAATGCTTTTTTCAAGTTGGAATCTCGTAATTACGGTAATTACGATATGGCGTGAAAGCACCTATAGATGTTGGTGGCACCTTGGTCAAAAAGACATTGTATGCCAAATTTCAAATCAATCAGACTAACGTGTGCATAGTTACGGCTGTGGCTAGCAGGGATACAGCTACGGCTGGAAACCAACAATAAATTAAAATTTCTACCTATTAGATTGTTTTTTTTAATGTCTACACCTACCCAACCCTAAACCTACCCCTTACATTAATGCAAAAACAGTAATTATTGTTGTACAGTGTGACAGCTATATTGATGTGCGCATGCCCAGTAGCCACAGCAGTACCCCTTCTAGCCTTAACCCGTAGTTACAGCCATTTTCAAGTTTTTTCCTGTTTTAGCGCCACCAAGTGGTCTTCACGCTTGAACCCCTAATTTAATTTATAATTAAAGTAGACCCACTTCTTAAAGTGCTCCTATTATGCCATTTTTAAGGTTGCTAATATTATTTTATGAGTCTCCTAAAACAGGTTTACATGCATGCAAGGTCAAAAAACACGTTAGTTATCTCAAAAAATTGATTTAATTAGCAGTTCAAAGAATCAGTCTCTCTAAACTCCTCCTTTCCGTGAGCCCTCACTGCTGTGATTGGTCAGATGGCGCAGTCCTCTGTGATTGGTCCAGAGCCGTAGAGAGCTTGGCTCTGGATTGGTCTACCGCGTACAGCGCGTGTCGGAAACGAAACGCCCATTGCCATGACGGAATGACAGCCCTGGAGACTTGTCAATACATAGAAAAGATGGTATCGATTGTACCTAACCAATTAGAGCCGGAGTCTGACGACGAAACGGTCGAAGTGGCTGATCGACAAGAGACTGATTCGCAAGCACGACTGGAGCAGGACGTTTCTCAGTGGTAAGTGTCAAGTGTTAACAAGTTTGTGGTAATTATAAGATATAAGTGATAAAACAAATTTACTCTCACAGCACAGGATACAGCGTCTTCTCGACATGATGTTAACCACACGGAAATTGTACTGTTTGTGGGCGGGCAAGAGGGCGATGTAGAACGTGGGCGGACATTATGCAAATGTGTTCCTTCGTGACGTAGAGCCGTAACAGAATAAGATTAGAATTTGTGACGACTAATTTGAAAAGGCATAATAGGGGCACTTTAAATCTTGTTTTGTTAAACGTTTTAAAAAGTGACTAACTGAACGAAATGTTTTAGCAATAATGTTTTTTTAAAATGTACATTGATTTTATACACAGCTTTGTATGTAACTGTTTATTAATATTAATTTATGTTTAGGTGAATAAAATACATTTTCTAATGACTTGCTAAGGGCTTGTTTCCCCTGCCTCTTACACCCTGAACATGCATGACATAAAGAATGCAAAACATACTGATATAATATAATATAATATAATATATCAATACCATTGAATAAAGGGAGAAAGGCTCAGTTTCTGCAATGATCACTTTCGTGTACTTCCCCTTTACAAGCTCTCTACCATTAGATCAACTCATCCCATACAGGTCTCAAGCACTTCCCTCTAGTGGTTAAACAAGGCAAATTATACTCAGAATTTCAGAAACTTTTTTCCCACAAGCAATGCAAACAACAGACAACTACTGTGCTCGGCTTAGACTCATTTTCATGTGCGTGGGAATTACAAGAATCATACCATGCAAAAAATAAAAAAGGAATCTTTGTCATATGGTTCGTTTTCCCGACTGACATCCTACAGTTTGTAAAACTCTCACACATTTGTCATATTTGAGCTGTTTATTTCTTGTTGGCTAGTTAGTATTTATTGTATTTAATAATACAAAATGAAACATTAATATTACACAAAAATGCAAAGTTATGTAAATATCATGTAAATTACGTGGAAGCTGGTAACACAATTCACAATACATGACCATATATCACGGTTGACTAAAGAGACGAAGAGATGGAAGAGGATTAGACCGGAAGTCCACTCAAATAGAGCAAAACGAGAGATGTTAGGCTTCAATCAGCATTCACTTTCATTGCATCTTTTCCCATAGAGTATATGAAATGGTGCCTGAAGCTGTCTGACATCTCCTTTTGTGATCCGCAGAAGAAGTCATTTCACACAGGTTTGGAATAACACATCTTTGGTCGAACGATTCCGTTAAAAGTGACTTGATATTAAACCGAGGTGAGATCCAGTAATAATTTGCTTCAGTCTTCTACGACGAGTTCCTTTATTACAACTTCAGTTATTATTAATAATTCACGATAATGAATAAAATCCCTCTGGAACTCTTGCTATAGCAGGGCGCGGACTTCTGCCACCTCTACTGCGCATGCGCGGTGTCATCGCAACTGATAAACACCGGTGGCCAAGATGTCATCGCCGCGGGGGCTCGAGGCAGCAGAATACCTCGAGAAACACAAAATTATTGAGCTTATGGATAATTTAACTAGTATGCTCTTCTTCTACAGACCAGGTGGGACTTTTGACTCGAGTAGATTTGGTAGACTACTTTAGTTCACCGTCTACCTCCTAGTAACCTGTGTCGCATTTACCTTAATCAGCATACATTTGAATTTGAAATTGAGAGTTTGATGTCATAAATAAGGACCGTTTTTGTAGTGTGTAAGTTAGACATCTAGAGTAGTAACCAGTTGCTTTCTTGCCGTTCATTTTTTTGGGAAACAGAAAAATAATGAGAAGCTTAATGCCCAGTCTCATGAATTCTGCCGTTACAGACCGTCCTAGAGAATTTCTGATAGACCAGCTTGAAAAGCTGAAAGTTTCGGAAGTTCATCCAGGAAAGCCTCCGTGCCTCTTTAACGAGTCCAACTTAGATGCGCTGTTTGGAGTCCTGGATCCTTCCCATCAAGGCTCGATCACTTACAGTCAATACAAAGAAGGTAAAACTGCCATAATGTTGCAGAGGCTGTAAAAGACCTTGTCATTTTGGGAAAAGCTGTGCTGTAACTAACTACAGTAACATATAAAGGAAGTCATCTGAATAAAAGTGTTTGTCAAATGCATGGAAATATAATATAAGCAGTGAAATTCCCAATTCAAAAACAATTTTTGTCGATGTTTTGAAAAAAAAAACATCAACAAACATTTCAAGAATTTCAATGATTATATTATATTATA
>NW_015508523.1:3376-4627 GCF_001515645.1 Sinocyclocheilus grahami | reverse complement strand
AATTAGAAAATTAATAAGTATATGTCACATGACATTCCTGCCTGCAGATAAATGTACTGAAAGTGCACTGAATGTAGTGAATGAATGTACTTAAATGTACAGAACTGATCTGAAAATGATTAACTGCTGTGAAATAAGTTGTCTGTTGCTTTACCTTATAGTTCAGTCATAAATACCATGGTCAAGATATTTCTGATAATCAGATTGGCTGCGTAAGCCACAAACTCCGGCATTTTCTCAGTTTTACTGAGAATCTAAAATGAGATATGACCATTATATAAAATGTTAAAATAAGCCACATTTATTGTATTATTATAATTTTTTTTTTTTTAACGAACAAAATGTGTCGGTCGATTTAAAATGATAAATCAACAAATATGCGGTGCAAAGTAAAGATAAAAAGTATTGTGACACTTTGTTGTTGTTGACATCAGCGCACTCCTAAAAAATAAGGTTCTTTATTGTTACCTGGTTCAGTGAAGAACCTTTAAAATCCATGAAACCTTTTCATTGCACAACAGGTTCTTTATAGTGGAAAATGTTTTTCTTTAGATTATTAAAATGTTCTTCACACTAAGAAACAAAACATTTTCTTTTAAAAACTGTTCACTGACAGGTTCTGTGCATGGGGAACCAAACATGCTTCTTCAATGGCATTGCTGCGGATACACACTTTTCGATCCATTTATTTTTGAGAGTGTGGATCATGTTGATGAACTACACCTATCTGAACTGATTTCATGAATCCATTAAAAATCACTTGGTGGTTAAATTGAAAATATATTAGTAAAAGTGAAGTTAGTGATAAGCAGTATTTCTTTGCAGATGCCGCTTGGTTTGATACTTTCAACTAGGCTACATTTATCATTGGACACTAGTTTGCCCAAACAAATCTGTTAGTAATTACATTTATAAAATGCAGCTGCGCAGTGGAGAGAGTGACAGAGAACTGCTTACATTAACAGTTCAATGGGAAGAACAATGACATGCTAATTCTGGTGGCAACAGTTGAAGTTTGGGAACACTTGTAGGTGTGCTCGCTTTCAGTGTTACTTTTTACAGTGTTACATTGAGTAGGCCACTGCTATGTTATGTTTCTGACTTAATTTTTGTAAATGCTAAAATTGCAAACTGTCATGGCAATACATTATTAATAATAAAACCTATAAAGGTGATTCTTCATTTAGGAATAATATTCTGTCCTCTAGGATGGGTTTAAATAATAATAATAATAATAATAATATAAAAAAA
>NW_015508523.1:1573-2514 GCF_001515645.1 Sinocyclocheilus grahami | reverse complement strand
TGCCCCTTTGCGCAACAGCCGCTTCTCCGCCGAGAGGTCCTCGCGGTGCACAAAGGCAGCTTCCGAGAGGGCAGCGTCTGCGCGAGAGAAACCACCTCCGGACCGAGTCCGACCGTCTCAACTCGAAAGCCAGCGTTGTTTTTCCAAAAGGTAAGAACTCCGCGAACACATCTCGGCTGATTTCGACCGCGGGAGTTGCCCACTCGGGCCCGGAATCGTGCAGCGGACCAGTGTCGTTTCCTATCCTGCGCGAGCGTGGTTGTTCTCAACAGAAAATGGCGTCACCGTTCGTTCTGGATGTGCAACCGGGGAAAACGCACTTGTTCCGAGCGCTTAAATCGGAGCGAGAGTTGACTCGGACTCGCCACGACCGTCCGCGGAGATAGAGCGAGCCCACGGGCCTACTTGGGAGCGAATATGGCACTTCATAACAAAACACCGAAGAGGAGAGGACGCGTAAAGGCGGAAGGGTCACCAGACCTGTGCGCCAAAGCGGCTTCGGGAAGATGGCACAGCGCCGCAAAGCGCAGCATTTTATCATTCGTACGTGCCCTATAATCGCGCAAATCCTCTCGAGCGTGTTCGGTTTGTGACACTTTGAGGACGCGGTTTCATATTTTGCTGGGTTTGGGTTCGGAAAGCACTGCAAGTTAGTGGCAACGTCGTCTTTTGTATCAGGCTCTCGCCTCAGCCCGCCTTTACGCCGCACTCGCTCCCTGGTAAGCATCAGTCCTCCTTATGCCGCTTAAAAGCTCCATTCTGCACATGGGCTCTCCTTCTCCATCAAGTTAATCTGGCCCATTGTGGTCCGCAATAGAGGAGATTTGGCCTGACAATGTAACCGTGTAAAAGAGATTTACAGAATAATGGAGCGATGCAAATTGCTTCACGAAAACGCTAAACAGCCTGAATCCGAAAAAAACCCGTCGATGTAACCTGCG
>NW_015508523.1:0-1081 GCF_001515645.1 Sinocyclocheilus grahami | reverse complement strand
TGGGTATGAACTTTTCACGTTGTTCTCTCACATTTGGCCCCTTGTGGTCCCAGTGTGTTTTGATGGGGGCTCGCGAATGTGAGTGCGTTTTTAAACAAGTTAGGTGCGTTTTTGTACTTTAAAAGTGTGAATTTACTCTCTAACTGTATGTTAATGGCTCTATTTGTAAAAGCTTGATATAAAATGTTGTACGTTTTTGTCTGGTAAATGTGCTCGCGTGACCACGCAATTCTAAACAACCGTAAGATCTGGATTTTTAGTCTATGATTATTGAAAACATGATTTAATAATGATCGCGTTTAATCCCAAAGCTTCAGGAGGGATTGGCACAGATCGCGTGTCTATTATTTTAAATGATTATTTTTCCGGTCACGTGGCCAAATGATGCATTTGGGTGGTGATGGTCATTTCAAGACGTTCTCGGTTGTTATGCTTGCACTCGCACACAGATATCACGCTTTAGTGTTATTGGTATTTCTTCAATTGTTATGAAGTTGGCAAAGTACTTGTTCAGGCACGAGTCCACACGGACAGTCAGATGTACACGCGACTTATTGATTTGCCAAACACAATACGACTCACTCGTATCGAACACATTTGCCTGCCATCAGCTGAATCGCGGCATATAAAGGCATGAAGGTGGTTTTGTGAAGCATTATTAATGTTCATTTGCACGGTTGGCCACGGACACGTGCTCTTTCTCGCAGCGCTTGCGACTTCCTGCCTCGCGAATGTTTGGGCAGGACAGTCAGGTGTAACGTCCTTTACAATCACAACACAACATGTTATAGATTTCATTTGCGCTTTTATGAGCAAACAGGTTACGGTAAAACAACGGTACACGCCGAAGCACATCAATGAATACCTTTTACCAGGGTAACTACAGTTTCCGCCCAAATACCACAGTTACAGCTGCCTTCACACTTGCGACTGTAAAGAGACAGTTGATGAGTAAAGTCAAGCACTAGTCACACCACAATACTATTTAAATGAATGCAAAAGCTAAAAAAAGTCCAAAAATTAAGAATTTAAAAGAAATGAAATATTAAAGGGGTCATATGATGCGATTTCAAGTTTTCCT
>NW_015508522.1:17612-21865 GCF_001515645.1 Sinocyclocheilus grahami | reverse complement strand
TATATATATATATATATATATATATATATATATACACTGTAAAATTAAACATTAAAATTGTTTATTAACCAGTATATTCCAGTCTATGTTTTGGTGGTTTATTCAGAGAGGATACTTCATACTCTGCAAGTTCTGCATACTCTTTATTAAAAGTGTACGCACAAACCCTAAAATATTTTATAGGCTAAAACTTGCTGAATATGTTTTATATGTGAATGTCTTTTTTATATAAAAAAAGAAAAAAAACATTTGGCTAAGATATTATATAAAAGGATTTTGAGTAAGGACAGGAAAATGTGGTATGAAGTTATGAATTCAAAGTGGAAATTAAACACATTACAGTTACCCATATTCACACAGAGTCATTCAGATCTGAATGATATGTTTAATGCAAACTTGTAGAGATGTAGGCCCCCTGTTGGCCCCCCACTCATATGCCTCTATACTGTCCTCTCAACTTGCTGTACTCCAAGCTGAGAGAGAGACAGCTTAACTTAGTTAAGTGGATACATTTACTGAGGGAAGTGCACTTTGATGTGGGTCACCGGGCAAATGAACAGTGTCAAATGATATCATGACAGGGATGCAAGGTGTGATAGCTTTAAAGAGGATTCAGTGAGGACAGTGACCTGTAATTCTATCGCGATATCAACCTTTGCCTCACTCTGCAGTCTATTGGGTCAAATGGCTCGTTTCTGTAGTTTGCACACACAAACTTCAGTTGCTATTGACATAGCTTTGAGATGAAAGTAAACCTGACTCGAGCTCTATTGATTGTTTTGCTGTGTTTTATATCTTTCATGCATTTTCATACAGGCCTACATTCTGATGAAAAGTCCCCATCTTTTATAAGTATTGATTAATTATTGGATTGCCCTGCTTGCACAGGTCATGCATATAAATTCTTGAAGACCAAACTTCTGTACATTGAAAACTTGTTGCTTTAGCTAGTATTGTTACCTCCCCAACTTGAATGTGTCCAGTGCTTTGTGCTTTGACTACAAAAGAATGCTAAATCTTCCATACACCTTTATGAACTTCTCGGCCATTGTGGTGACTCCTCTATTTATTTAATACAATTGTACTGTGAACAGAAGAAAAAATAAACAGAATGACTAAACATACTAGTTGTGGTCTTTTTGCGAGTGAAAACTCTGTGTGCAGACACAAAAGGGGGACGTTTTCACCGCCGGAAAGTAAATTATTTTGAAGTGGAACTAATCATCTGAGGGATGCTTCTCGTTGTCCTAACAACGCAGCTGAATTGGAATGAGCCTTCGTTTTTGTTGTATATATGTTTTCTTTCTTTCATTCAAAACTGATGATGATAGTAGTTTCACGCCCTGTCCACCCACATTGTTGGCTAGAACTTTCTATTTTTTTTGTAGATAAGTCCTTACTTAGAGACGCGTAGCCTACACACGGCGGGTGACTCTCCGGCTGTGACGTCAGCTGCACTCTTGTGTCCACAAAGCTTTACGCCTCTTAATACCCTTATATTAAGAAGAAAACAATCTCACTCATCAGAACTGATTGGAGGTCAAAGGACCGAAAAAAACATAGGCTACTTCTACATATAACCTACCTACTTTTTTGACTATGCCAAGATCGTTAGTTAGCGAACTTTATTGTTATATAGGCTATTAAACATTGCTCTCTATATCATTCACGCAGTGAGAGTTATCGCCATCGTTACGTCGTTCAATAAAACATTTACGTAAACACACAACGTTTATTTTTCTGCGTTCATATAGCCCACAGAGTCATACAGGCTCCAATGATTAACCCACGACGGTGCCCTGAGATGAAGTAACTCTGGCCTCAGTGACCTTTCAGTCAAGAATCCCATCTCTTAATTACCATTACTAAATCTTTCTCTCTTCCACCACCTTTTGCCTCGCAACGTTATAAACGTTTGAGCTTTTATGGAATTCCGAAGAACCGAAAGATTTTATTGTCACCACGGGGTTCGGGGTTCAGACAGCGGTCACATGCTGGAAAAAATAAACTGCTCGGTACCAAAGAAAAAAACACTTAAGTTTTTTCTCTCTAATTAAACAGCACTTCGTTCTTAAATCACACGCACTTGAGTTCTTTCAATTTAATCAGTTTATCATACGGCCCGTCGCGTAGGTAGCCTATAGGCCTATGTAATGGAAGGGTCTGCTGGTGACCTGTTGTAAATCCGCCTATTTTATTTACTGATTAAGCCGAAGAATTGTTTATTTGATATAATATCATATATAATATGTAGTCTAATTAATATAGGCCTAGTCTATATGAAGGAACGTCCGGTTTTCTGTAAAAAGGTGTTTTCTTTGGCATATGTCTTATCTGGGTAGTTGCATATAAAATCAAACTAACTATTTGGAAGAAGAAGAAAACAAAACCCATTAACATTAGAAAAACAAGGCCCATTAACATTAGATTTGGGTTCAAATTTATATACATTTACATTGAAAGCAGATCATTTATATCCTATAAAATGGTAGATTTCTTACGTTTTTCACCGTTTTGGCTTCACAAGAATTTGATTTACTCTAGGCTATTTGTTCCCCTCTTGCGAGACCATTTTAAAATGTTTCCACGTCTCAATTAATATGAGCCAACTTAATCTACATAATAATTAGCAAATTCATTTTAAAATAGTTTTAGAGCATGCCAAGTTCTCGAATGTATTTGCTAGTTCGATTTACAGAAAGAAAACATATTTTTTGCGCTTATTTTGTTATTCTGAATAATTTATTGTATTGTTACCAGGGTACCAGTGCTTTCTGAACGTCTCTTGGCGGGTATTCCAGGTGAGTGATGTTGCTGTTGAAAGGTGGCACTAGAAACCCTTAAAGTACAACAGATGATGTCACACTGGGGAGGATCCAGACTAAAGTGCGTGAAGCAGAACTGGCTCTATCCTACTGAGACTAAACGCTGCGAAGAAAGAGACAGCCATGAAATGACGCTGAGAAAAAAGTAGTAAACAAACGGAGCATAGCTTTTGCTTTTCAGTAAGATGTTCTCCACTGAGACTTCAGCGCCGGTGGCAACAGCATAGGCCTACACGTCGGACAACAGTTGCAGCATATTAAACAACTTCTGCAGCTCACATACAAATGTTCTGGACTTTGAAAGCTTAGATGATCTGAAATCGGTACACATATAGGCCTACTCACACGCTCATTAAATTGGTTTACGTTGTAAAATCAAAGATCAACCGATATCTCTCAGATCAAAACCTTACACCGTAAACGTTAAAAACACTTATTTTAAACAAGAGTGGACGTCTCTCGGTAATCGCGTGATGTTTGCCTGGACAGAATAAAATCCCTTGGCGTGAAAGTATTTTTGTCATCTTTGCACGCCATGCGGTAACTGGTTGTCATTGTCGCTGCGGCAGACGGAGAGCTGGGAGAGAACACTCGGCCTGTGCCAGTTGGCTCAAGCTCTTGAAAACAAGAGGCAGACGCTGCACGATTCTAATCTTAATCGTTCCAGACATGAAGGTCACTCTCGGCTGGACTCTCATGGCGCTCACACTGTTGTTTCTTCCATTAAGTAAAACGTCGATTCTACAACCTTAATACATCAACTGCGCTCATGTGAACAATAACAGATAAAACTGCAAGCAGCAATAATCGGGGTCCAAGTACAATAATCCCTTTAGCCCTTAATCATTCATTGTCTAAAATAATAAAACTGTTGTTTTATGTAGGCTGCTATATTTAGCCTACGTTTGCATTACATCTAAATGTAATTTATTGTAGGTGTTTCACTGTTATGTCGCCACCTTCTGTCCAAGCGCGACGAAATCGATTCTTTTTTTTAGACGCTTTATTGGGTTGCTGAAATCTAATTGGCTGGTGGTGGCCATTTAAAAATATGCAAATGACCGTGCATGGTTACTGTAAAGCTGATTTAAACAATGTGTATTGTAAAGGCTATGCAAAAAAAATTCAATATTTTTGCACCACCAACTGAGCCATCTACATTTATGATGTTTCCTCATGGTGGCGCTCTACATAGTCTATATGTAGCATATTGAATCAAACGTATTTATTACACCCATAGTTTATAGCCTTTTTAGTAAAATAACCCCAGCATTATTCATTGGCTGTTCACTGGTACAGATTTGGTTAGAATTTTCAAGGTGAAAATAAATGGGGGTATTAGGGATCTGGAGTGCATGAGCCAAGGAAACTATAATTATGATTAATCTGTGGTTATGAAACACTCATTTCACATGGTTCATGAAACAT
>NW_015508522.1:15879-17379 GCF_001515645.1 Sinocyclocheilus grahami | reverse complement strand
TTGGGGTGGGGTGGGCTGGGGCGTGATGTTGTGCAAGAGGATTGGTGAGCTGTGTCCCAAGTACACTGCCTCACTCAAGGGCATGGATGCGGTCCAGAGACGGAAAATAATTCCTTTCCGCTTGTGCGAGTCTGGGCTCAGCACACTCATATATTGTATTCAGGTTAAGTAACTGCAAGGATTTAGACGTAAACGCTTGCTTGGGTATTTATTCTTCATGAGCCAATCTAGTTATTTCAATGGGCCTTGAGCACTTAGCGTGCCACACTCAAGATGGCGTCAGACTGAACCTGCACAGCTTTAATTACTCCACAGTAAATATAAAAAGAGTTTATGATCACCACACTGCAGTTCACATTTTTCTTTATAAGATATGACACACATTTCTAAATGAGCAGTCTTGATAATACCCAGGGCCTATTACCAGCAGCTCTTGCTCAGCACATTCTGACATTTATTTGAGTGTTAGACTAATAATGGCTAATGAGCTCCCAGTAACATGCACTCAAGACACCCATTAATGGAATTATTGCTTAAGTGGAGAAAATATACATGCTCTGATGATTAATCACTCCCTTTCGCTCTTGCTCTCTCTCTCTTGCACACAAAAGCCCACATAAAACTATAGTGGACGCTCTGTAGGTATTATATTGTAGTTCAGGACAGCTTACGTACATATGGAAACAAAGGCAAAACTGAACTGTCAAGTGTCACTTTTCCAGCTTTTACTGTTATTAATAAGTGGGGGGAAAGAGAATGGCTGCTGCTTCTTATGATCAATACATGTTATTTAGTTAAATCAGTATTTACTGTGCTTGTTGAATGGCTTAGTAAATTGCAATGCTCCGTCTCAAACATGACAGTCTTAAAATATAGCCTATATTTGAAATGTTTTTGATCCTGTAGCTTTCTGAAAACACTTTTGGCTGTCTCGAAGTCTCTTAGCAACAGAAAACAAAGGCAGGGCACATTTCAAGTTTCCCGCGGTGCGGCCAGTCCAGCGCTGTCTTTGATCTTGACTGGGAAAATAGCTGAGTGGGCACTACTGGCATTTTCCTTTCATTTCCCCCTCCTCCTATTGCCCTCCCTGTTCTCAAAGCCTTCAAAATACCCAAATTTTCATCTGCCCCAAAAAGCTAGCACCCCTTTTAATCGCTCAAGTCCAAGCGTTTCATTGAATCAGCACATTGCTTTTTGGTCAGGTTTGACAATATGCTTTAAAAAGTGTTAGCTTGAGTGAAGTGCACAAAGAAATGATTTTATTGCTTTGGATACACAGGATGGTATATTTTATCCTACAACTAAACATGGTGTTATTGGGGTTACTTGCAAGCGTACCGTCTCCTTTTATCCTGTTTTTCTATCTCATTTCTCTGTCTTAGTCAGTTTGATTTGCGCAAATCTCCTCATTTTGCTTTTTTCCCTTATCCTTCTCTGACACATTAAGCTTTGTATTTTTTTGATAGAGCTAGGACTGCTTATCTCCTAAGAAACTTGGGA
>NW_015508522.1:13545-15283 GCF_001515645.1 Sinocyclocheilus grahami | reverse complement strand
TAGTGTACATGACATTTTAGGAAAGAGAAAACAATTATGATACAGAAGGCATGGGGGTGGGAAGGCTTTCATCAGTTCCCTAATTAGGGTTCAAAGTGGGATTAAATATGACCATTTCTGTCCCTATGCCACACATTTTATTTATATAACTGTGAAGTCTGTTCAGGGACCCAACATTTTTTAACCATGAAGTGTGTCATTTGCCAGGGGAAACAAACGTGAGACAGAATTCCCACCCCCAATCCGTCTGTAAGCATCTTGTTTCCAAGAGGCAAGGTGGGAACATTTAGTATTGTCAACCAGCAGTTGAGTCCTATTGGAAGAATGACCCTATACTCCAGGGCGTTGTCCATGCCGAAAATCGCTAGTAGGCTAATCGGTTGCGCCACCTCCTTGACATGGCTTTTCAACGCCCTCATTTGCTTATCATTTAAAATTTCTGCCCCTAATTCTCAGCAGCTAAATAAGCCTGATTATCCTCAGTGATTAAGACATCCTCTGTCAGAACAGCATGCGGTGCTGTAGTATCCCAGAGCCTTTCTATTCTCCTAAGGCAGAGGTTTGATTTTGGGTGGTTAATAATTTTAGCTGTGGATGTTAAAAAAAAATGCAATATATGCCTGCTAACAGCTAAAAATTCTTAATGATCTCCTCAGGCTTACATTCTCTTCATAAACTACTATTCAGCTTCTCCTTGGTCTTCACAACTATTTCCTAAAGGGAAAGCATCCTCAGAAAAAGAAAAAAATTCTAACAACAGCAACACTGGAACCTCCAAGTGTGGTCAGGTCTTGTTTATGTAGTGAAACCCCATCATCGAGTTCCAAACATCCTCACTCACGAATGCTTTGAAGAGCTTGTGAGGTCAGGTTTTAAATTATGGCGTATTCCCACACAGCGTCCTCACTCTCCACTAGTGCAAATCCATTTGCCACACAATGCATTTCAAATCAAAGCTGCATCACCATAAGACGCCTTAGGAGACATTAAGCCATACTATGTTATTTTCATGTACGATAGCATGGCTCCTGTATGCTTTGAAGTGCTCTCTTTTTAATGCCTTATTAATAATACCACACAGGCTACCTCTGACTCTTTGAATGCTGTTTTCTCTCACTCTCTTCTCAGTCTTTAATGCAGGTCTTTTAGGGCTGTGTTTATGGACTGGTGATTAGAGGGCATATAGACTACTAGATGAGGGTGCAAAAAGGGGCTCAAGAACGCATGGTGACACGTCTTGCTCGCATGCTCACATTTTTTAAATCTGATTTTTCCCAATGTTATAGCAGCACCAGAGGGAATGGTATGATTTTACACCCTGTTCAGAATATGTGCTTATGAACTGATGTGTGTGTAAACATAGATGTAGCAAACACAGACTTATATTGCATGGGGTGATATAGTTGCATGCATTTTTATCATTTTATTATTATAAGTTTGTTTTACTTTAGATAACTATTTTGTCTCTATATGTTTTTTCATTTGTGTCTCAATGCAGATGTATCTTTTGTATTTATATGTGAAAGGATATTTTTCTTTCTATTTAAACATATAAAATCACATTGCATTAAAGGGATAGTTCACCCAAAATGGAAAAATCTCATAATTTGCTAACCCTTAACTTGTTCTAAACCTGTGTGAGTGTCTTTCTTCTTTTGAGCACAAAAAATATATTTGGAAGAATGTTAGTATTTACTTTTATAGTATGGAAAAAAGCCATTGACTTCAATAATGTGGG
>NW_015508522.1:11759-12628 GCF_001515645.1 Sinocyclocheilus grahami | reverse complement strand
ACTATAATTCTGTGAGTTTTTAAAAATGATTAATTTCAGCAGACAGTAGATTATTCCAATTCCAATTATTGTGGAACATATATTTATTCATACAACGTTACCCATATGAACACTGTGGCTCCCTTCAGCAAAATGTTGGTCATATGGTGAAAGAACAGGCAATTATTTTCATGCAGCTGTCAATACTCTGAACAGGCTAATACAGTCTAATTAAATGTCATTTCTTGGGCCACTAATGAAAATGAACAACTCGGAGGGGTTTTTAATATCGCTGTGAAGCGCTTCAACTGCCTGAGCCCTGCAGTCGACGACTTGATCCTTCTATGTCCCTTACTTGTGTGATGAGGGATGAAAGGGGACGCAATGAGAGAGACAGAGAGAAAGAGAGAAAAAAGGCAAGTTTGGCAAGTAGAGGAGTGAAGGGGGAGACAGATGGCGTGAAGTCTGCATCTCTTTGGCATTGGGCTCATGGCGCTAAAATCCTCCCTCTCACACATTCCAACAAATCAAACCAGGAGGCTCAGGAGTATGTTCCACTGCTCTCGAAATGAAGCATCTGACCAGGATAGAGCCACGCGCACACACACTTTCTCACTGTCTCTCTCCCTCTTTCACACACGCGCACACATACATTCACACACTGTCAGTCACCCGTAACCTATCCAGAAGTTTACATTTTTATTAGTATGTCACCCGTTCCGGAGTTTATTGGCTTGCAAAAATAGGACGCTTTGGGAGTTGGGGAAGAGAGAACATGGGGCCATGACTGGAAATATTGCAGTGGAGAAAAGGAGACCAAGTGCCATTCAAGTGTAAAATCTCATTGAGTAAACATGGGGCCAAGGCATGGAAACAAAGTGCGTACAATC
>NW_015508522.1:8570-10530 GCF_001515645.1 Sinocyclocheilus grahami | reverse complement strand
GTGTGTAATAATATATGGATGGATCCTGGATTCTGAAATAATAAAGCTTATGTTACTGTATTAACCACTTTTCAGATTCTGCAGCTAAAACCCCACCACATATCCATCAATCACCGCTCGCATTCACAGACTACAGCACAAATCTCTCTAATGCTCATTATTATTTCATCTCTCATAATGGAGGAAGATATATGTGGTTAGCAGTGGTAAGCTTTCTTGCGCTATTACAGTATATGGTGGTCTTGGTATTGCTTTACTGATTTCCTTTGCATTATAGATGGTAGTAGAACTGTAATTGTGTTAAATTACTTGACTGGAGGCAGCTTTTGATCTTCAGCTGGATGTGGAATGCCATGTTGAATATAAGTCATACATTAAGCAGTTGGTCAGTGATTGAAAGTTAATTGTAGTGCTACACATCACATTCTGTACTCACACAATGAAGGCTGGGGACGATAAAAGGATTTGCATCTGCATATGTTATTTGAGCTCTCTCTATCTCTAACCCTTCTGTTTTTCACTCACACTCCTCCTATATCGCTCTCATACACGTTCTTTCTCTCTGTCTCTCAATCTGTCCCCTTCCCCCTTCCATCTTTTTCATCTCTCACCATCTCTCTCTCTCCCCCCACTGTCCCTCTCTATGAAACATACACCCACACACACATATAAAGATGACTGTCTCTGTACTCTTTCAGGTTATAGGTCCCCCCCTGCCACGGTGACCTCATCCTGGGAAACAGCACTTTCTGACTGAAAATAGTGCCTGTAATTAAGAGCATTCACTATTTGTTACCACTTGGCATTACATTAGTATGCAAAGCTGGCAGCCGCCTAATCTGGGGAAAAACGTTTGTTTTCTTAATTGCCCTCTTAGGACAAATGTGTGGGAGGGGAAATGAAACACTAACGTGCCATAGGAGGAATGAGGCCTGGTGTGAGTGAGGATCTGGCTCCCTGACATAGAGGTTAAACCTTTAAACCCAACTAATGGGGCCAGAGACAACACACACACACATATATTCAAACAAACATTAGAACTTAATATGAAAATAAAGCTAGTAACCTTATTAATGTAACCTTATTCATGATTGAAAAAGAGCAAGACCCAAGTGCTTCATTACACTTTTGATAATCAACTCAGTATTGCATTTGAAAAAAATGCTTGGGTAAAATTAACAGTGACCTGACCCTTCACTGCAAAAATTCCATCATCATTTACTCACCCTCATGTTGTTCCAAATCTGCATTTCAAATATAAAAAGAAAGGAGAAATTTTGAAGAATTAAACAGTTTTTTTTACAATTGCAATAATTGATGAATGAGAACATGAGCTTTAATTTCCACAAGGACATAAAAGCACTATAAAGTATCATAAAAATAGTCCATTCACACTATATTCCTTCTAGCTGAGCGTAAAAAAATCCACAAAAGTTTGTTATTTAGAATTAATTGTTCCCCTCTGGTGGGCTCTTAACTAGTCAGTGAGTGGAAAAGGTCAGGTGAATGGCTCAGTCAGCTTGGTTTTGCAAGTCATATCATCCAATTCATTGAAAAAGTCTGACTCGAAAGAATGATTTGGGGATAAGAAAGGGGATATAGGGGGCTGTGTTGAGTTTTTCAGTCAATGGTGACTTCTTTTTTACTTTATCAGTTAGTAAAAGAGAAAGGACGCAGTGAGGAAGGAGAAGAGAAACAAGAATGAATTTAACCTAACACGATTGGGAAAGAACCAGGAGCCAGGACTGCACCATAAGCCAAGCACTGCCCACAAGTCTATAAGTCCAGCAATCATTTTTGATTTGATTTAATATTTCGATTTTATATATATATATATATATATATATGTATTATTTTATTTAAAAATAAATGTTTATTGCTTCAGATGACTAATACATTTAAAACAATACTTTTTTCATATTTTTATGGAGTAATTTTTAGGTTCAGAGGCTTTTTTTTT
>NW_015508522.1:5584-5930 GCF_001515645.1 Sinocyclocheilus grahami | reverse complement strand
TCACACACGATTATTTTGTAACTGTATAATTTAATTATTATCACTGTTATATCTTTAAACTCAAATAATGAGTATTTAGAACATTTTGGAGCATTTTCATTTATCAAATCACTGTAGGTATAGGTTACCAAGTTCTCACATTACATTAGCCTTGTCCGACTGAAATTGTAAAACTAATTAGGCTATTTATGTCTTTTCCCCTTTATTTTACTGGCTTTTCTTTCCAGGAGCCATATCACATTAAAAAACGAAACTTTATTTTATAACAATATTTTCACCATGGACCGTATTTATTTGCCTTGTCCCAGTTTCAAAAGCAGTTCGAGCAGTTTTACACTTGTACAAA
>NW_015508522.1:3207-3677 GCF_001515645.1 Sinocyclocheilus grahami | reverse complement strand
TTTTTTTTTACACTCCTGACATTTTTGTTTTAACAGAGAGGAAACAAACATGTTGGCTGAGGAGAAAAAAAGTAGAGAACAGATACAATACAGTTGCTTTAAAGATCGACACCAATAAGAATAATAAAAAACACGATGCATTTTACATTAAGGTTAAATTAAAAATGAAAATGATGTTAAGTCAACAATTTGATGTATTTTGTAAATGATATCTAACAGCTAACAACTAAAGTCTACAAACTCCTAAGGGGAGTGAGTGAACGGTGGCATCACCAATTATAAATGAAATCACTGTCATGAGCACCACCCTCCTGAAGTGACAGTGGATGTTATAAGACTGTGTGAAAAAATAATGGATTTAGGAAAGAAAACGAATGTTGAAGCAATTAATTGAATTTTCTTATGTTTTTTTATTTGATGTGCGATCATGTTCAAGGATGTTCAACTACAGAAATGGTATCATCTGAATC
>NW_015508522.1:0-2691 GCF_001515645.1 Sinocyclocheilus grahami | reverse complement strand
TTTGTGTCCTCATAAACCACATAAACATGCACACACACACACTGTCTGTGATGTTTTCCTATGTTATTCTATTATGTATTGGTATCTGTTAGCCTTTTATGTATATATTATTTTAATATTTATATTATATTAATATTTTAAAATACAAAATGTATTTTAGGTTATTGTGTAAGTTGTTATGTCATTTGTTTGTAAGTTATGTACGTTATTATCCTATGTTTTATGCAATTTTATTTATTATGTTTTCAATTTCATTTGCATTAAAATATTTAAAATGACATGACACTTGGCTGGGGGTGGGATGGCGATGGGGGTGCCAAAATAATTATTTAGAATGCAGGATAATTATTTTTTAATTACATTTGTTTTAAACGAAAATTTGAAGCACCCATATCCTATTAGTGTAGAAACCCACCATTGTGCTCGACATTATTTCCCACAAAGTTTAGAGATATGTTTTAAATTTCGAAACTACTTTAGTTATTATTATAAGTAAATGTTATATAAAAGTTTGAGACACCCAGCATAAAAAAAAATCACTGATTTACAAAACGTGTTTTTATTGCGTCCTAAAATGTATTTTCGTTGCACATGCAGTCATCTATGTTTATATTTGTATCTATTATTTCTATCTTCTAATCAAATAAAAAATAAGATGAACACTGATTACTCTGCAGACGCTGAAATAGGCTTCTATTAATTAATTTTTTTAACAACATTTCCTGTTGTTGTTGTTGTTGTTGTTGTTGTGAGGTAATGCAGGCATGCTTGGTTGTTCGCGTCTCTTTTCCTCAGTTTCCTGTCTTTCTCAAACAGTCAAGGTAAGTTACCGGAAATGTCTCGTAAAGTATTTCATTTTTGCTTGTTATGAGGTTGTTTACTTGGTTATAATGTGGCTTTTGCTCTTATTAGGACAGACAGTACGCGCCTCATCTGTAAATTAGCGGGTGCGTTTTTCTCAAAAAGACTTAACATTTTGGCCAAAGAGAGAGACATTTCAATTCCAACTGGTGTATAAACCAACAGATGGGCGTGGAGACGTGCACTTGGAGATTTGACAAGGGATTTTTGAATTCGCTACTGACATGATGAATTGAAAAAAGAGATCTCAATAAACTTGTCACTCAGTCTTACAAAGGTCCGGTCAGATTCGAGCTATTTTCCATAATTGTAAGGCCACATTTCTGATCCTCACAGGGTCTTTGGTATTTGGCTTTGCTCTAGTCACTCAGGGTCGCAAACCTGCTGGAAATATGGGCTACCATAGCAACAGAAAGACGGCCTCTGAAGGCTTAACATTATTCCGCCCTAATAGAAAAATAACAGCGCCAAATCCTGTCCTTAGTGAGGAAGCTTATTTGGTAGAGGCAGGCTCCCACCTGTGAGCCATAGTTGCCACACCACTGTGCAAAAACCAAAGTGAAAAAGCCCTTTTTAAAACGCTGTGGTTAGGGTGGGGTGTATGCCTGGTTTCTAACCAAGCCACAATCTCTGCAGCGGCAAACAACATTGCTTCAAAATCACTTAGCTGGCCTGTAAACAAATACAAGATGCCATTTTCAGTGACAGCAAGAACCTTGTTAATAACTGAATATGCATTATAACTGAATTATGGTGGAGAATCCAGCCATTGCATACAGTAACATAGAACCAAGTGCTGTAAAAGCCTCCTGTTTCTATGAATCAGTTGCACTGCAGTGTCTTTGTAGTGTTTTTGAAATTTTTTTTGGTCTTGTTGAAAATGCTGTTGTATTATTGTTGGGTAAAGGGATATTGCCATGCCATTATATTTTGTGTCTGTTAATTAAACCTATTTTTGAAGCTCAGACCGAAACAAGCTGTAGAATATGTGTTGTGCTGTCATTGAAATCCTTTGCTATTTGTCCTTGTGCCGATTCTTTGCATTAAAAATGTGAAAGATTAGCAAAGGCGCAACTGCAGTGGAAAACAATATTGTTTTCCCAGAACATTCATAGCATTTCCTTTTGTTGTTGTTTTCTGAAGCCTCTTTGATTTTTCGGGCTGTGATCACCAAGCTCGGCTCTTATTGTGGCTTGATTGTTTTGAATATGCTATGACATTCTTTTGACCACGCACTTCATTCTTGGTGTAATTAAATCTGTACAGTATACGCAGTTGACCAATGAGAGGGCAGCCTCCCCTGCTGATCACCGAAGGGAATCCTACTGAATCTCTCCCAAAGCCTCATGTTTCAGAGCCTTAAACTGGGCACCTTTCCACATCAAAGCACTCCTGAGCGCTTGCTTCTCAAGGACTCACGTCTTCGGGAAAGAATGGCCTCTACATAGAAACGAACACCGCTCGTCTAATTTGCCTTGCATGGTCCTCCCCATCCCCCTAGTGTATGTGCAGCCTGGGCCTGATCTGACACAGCCGTGGCTATCTGACCAGATCAGATGGAGAGGTGCGGGAACTTAAAGGCGAGGAGTGACTCTGCATCCTACCAGGAGCCTCAAAAGGACTGTATTAAAATGCGCTCGATATGCCGGTAAGGGCTTTCAAAGTGCTGCGCACCCTCTAGCCCCGGCAAACTCAAAGGGCATCTGTGAACCCATGGTAAGGGGAATAAGACCCCTATTAATTTAATGAATCCAGGGTATTAATATGCCTAACCAGCCTCCCATATTTCATCTTTAGTCAAGTTCAGTGCAGCAGTCTACTAACTTGGGA
>NW_015508521.1:18617-21892 GCF_001515645.1 Sinocyclocheilus grahami | reverse complement strand
TATGAATTAAAGTATTCATTTAATTTTTAAAAATCATATTTTTTTACCCCAAATGGATGAATTTGAAAGGTAGTGATATTTAACTCAAAAGTTACAGTATATTGTCATTACATTCACTTTACGTCCACATCTGGAAGCCTCCTAGCAGAATGACAGAAAAGAGAGCGATAGAGCTGTAAATGAAAGTGGCATTGCTTATCTGAAAGCGTGTTGTAAACACAGTAATGTTACATGCTTACCATTTTCTTACCTACTTCCTCTTTCCACCAGCATGTTATGTTGAAAAACTCAACTAACCTGAAACCTTAACTGGCCTAAAACATTCATACTGTCCTTTTGCTTCATTGAAAGCTCTGCTGTTTCTTATTTTTTGCATCAGACCTCTGACAATGTGGTTTAATTAATTACAAGTTAATGGAGCCATCTTAAAATCACTGAGCCTTAAATCTGTTACATAGACCTGCTAGAGCCGTCAAAGCTTCAGGTCAGTCCATGAGACTCCTGCTGTGTGCTGCAGAGCTTTAATGCAGACTGTTCAGCACTGTCTGACATCCCACTGTTTAAAGAGCATCCAGTGATCCAGACCAGCTGACTCAGAATGAGGATTTAAAGGACCAAATGAAATAGTTGAATAATATTCCTGTGTTGATTAGGGGTGGAACGGTTCAACTTACTCACGGTTCGGTTTGTATCATGGTTTTAGAGTCACGGTTTCGATACAGTTCAGTATGTGCCATGTTTAGGCAAAAACTATACTATCTGTCAAATAAAAATAAGGAAAATAAGAATAATCTATCTAACTATTCAAAAGCTATTAAATCAAGAGCAGTGAGTGATTTCTTTGTTGTTGCTGTTTGATTAATATTAAGAAAGTGCTGTCACTTTAAGAGAATGCACTGATCCTGTGCACTGATACAGTACGTTCAGCCGGCTATGTCTGCTATAGGATTCTTACCAAGACTGGCATTTTGACATAATTTTTGTGTGAATTTGTCCATTTAAACACAATACTTCAGAGAGAGCTTAATATTTGCGCACGTTCTGAGGCACGGGTTTGCACGCTTCGGATGAGCACATGCACAAATCTTCTCACTGCGTGTGCGAGCTCGCATCCTCTGGATCTTAAATGTTTAAACTGACCAAGCTTAAATGATATCACAGATAAACACAGATATCAACGTGTGCTGTTCAGGTCTCACCTGTGCGCGCTATCAGCACCCGGGTGATGACAGAATAAATGCTCATATTCCAGCATACGGCATTCGCATTGAACAAGAGTGAATGGTTTGTCCACGTTTTCTTTTCCCATCGCTGTTGTTGTAATGTATTGGGAAGCCAGAATGTGCATCCATCAACAGAAACATACATTAGCCGAACCCTGTTTGTTTTACGTGTTATTTATAGCAAACCATATTACAGATGCGTTGTCAGATTTAAGTTGAACCGCGGTCCTAGCGGTGTGTGGAGAACCGTACGGTTCGATTTTTTTCCGTTGCGTATGGGAGCATATCGAATATCATCATGTGCATGTGTCATCAATATATGATCCATTTGTAGTTTGTTTTGTCAACTTTCAGGAGTTTAAAGGGGTCATATGACGATGCTAAAAATAACATTATTTGGTGTATTTGGTGTAATGCACTGTTTACATGGCTTAAGTTTCAAAAAACACATTATTTTCCACATACTGTACATTATTGTTGCTCCTCTATGCCCCACCTTTCTGAAATGTGTCGATTTTTACAAAGCTCATCGGTCTGAAAAGCGCTGATTGGCCAGCTATCCAGTGCGTTGTGATTGGCCGAATATCTCAAGTGTGTGACGAAAATGTTATGCTGCTTACCATATTTGGAAACACAGCGTCTCCACGACATGGCGGCAACAGCAACAATGCTACAGTGAGAATAAAAGTTACGCCTTCTTTCTTTGCGTGAACATTTGGGCGGTGTTATGCAAATCTTCCCACATAGTGATGTAGGTATGTGGGGGCGTGTTTAAATGAAGCGTTTTAGGTAGACGTGGTTGACTCTTAACTTTTATAAAGAATATCTCTTTGAATTTGAGACTTTAGTCTTTGCAACTTTACAGATCTTAAATACTGTATGCACGAACAGCTTGTAACACTCCAAAGACAAAGGATAACTTGAAACCACATCTCATGACCCCTTTATTTCATACTAATGTTTCAAATATGGGTGTCAGTAAGAAATTAATACGTTTATTCAACAAGGATGCATTAAATTGATCGAAAGTGACAGCAAAGACATTTATCAAAGAATCCTGAAAAAGCAGTTTCCACAAAAATATGAAGCAGCACAACTGTTTTCAACATTGATAACAATCAGAAATGTTTCTTGAGCAGTAAATCAGCATATTAGAATGATTTCTGAAGGATCATGTGACACTGAAGACTGGAGTAATGATGCTTAAATTAGGCTTTGCATCACAGGAATAAATTACATTTTAAAATAAATTACAATATAATACAATATTATTGCTTTCATTGTATTTGTGATCAAATAAATTCAGCCTATAGTGTGGACGACCTTAAAGGTGCAGTAGGAGATCTTGGAAAATGCTAACTTTAGCCTGATAGCACTGAAAGCGAACGTCCCACCCTCCCTGCAATCACTGTCCAAAGCCACGTCCCCTGAACGCATATACGCTCACAGACCAGAATACCAGAAACAACATTAGTTCAATAGGCTTCATCAGCGGTTCCCAATTCCAGCCCATGTTCCGAAGTGAGTAAACTTCAACGGATTTCCCTGCTCAGGGAGTAGGGAGCAATGAACACTGTGTAGGGATCATATCGATCGGAACACGGTTCATGCACGTAGCTCACTTTGAACGAGCTGGCGCGAGGACTGGATTAGCCGCTGGGCTACATCATGTGTCATTCACCGGTGAGAAAACTTTAAAAGTACTACAATACCAGGAAGGAAGATCGGGTTGTTGATATTTGTTTGCCATCCTCGCTCTGTCTGCACAGCGTGCGTGAACGCACTGATGACGTATCCTGTCTGCGCGAACAGGGTGCGCAGAGGAATGCTAATACATACGTTGACAGGCAGGTAGGAAAGCCAATTAAAACGCTCAGACCGAGCGTTTTAATTGGATGAACATTTCTTGGTCCTACACCTTCCACAGAATATATAAATACAGATAAATACATATAGACCACTTAACTTAATGATTGCTATCGTGATGTGAAGAGACTTTCAACCAGCATAACAAAAAATGTTTCTGAAGACAATCACCTATTGCACCTTTAA
>NW_015508521.1:5990-17660 GCF_001515645.1 Sinocyclocheilus grahami | reverse complement strand
AAATAAAGTATATTTATAATGCAATGCCTTTATCACTGCTTAAATACTATGAAATATGTTGCGTGCCTTATTCTGTGTAAGAAGCCACATCATCTCACAGAAGGATTTATTTCAAACACTCGACTGACGTTATGAAGTGAGTTTGGAGTAAAAATATGTTATTAAATGTGGTATTTTCACATGCTTTCAGATGGAGCAGCATTTACTTCACAGAGCCGTAGTTCACTGAGAAGCTATGCAAACAGCTGTCATTATCGCGAACGATTTCTTCGATTTCATAATCGCGCAATAAAATCGTCTTTTTAAAAAATAAAATATAAATATAATACGCGATTTTTTTTGCGTATCTTGTCAGTGAACTACGGCTATGTGTAGTAAATTCTGCTCCATCTGAAAGCATGTAATGATGATTTCCTGCTGATTGCATTACTATCAAAATGCACATGACAATCGCATTCGATTAATCGTGCAGCCCTAATCATAATACATTCCTAAGTTTTCCAAAACCCTGTTTCCACAAAGCAGAAAAAAAACTTATGTTGAAAGTGTAAATTATGAAATATTTAGATTTTTAGTTATTTTGCCTTATTTTGAATGCTTGTTTTTTCTTATTTTAAAGGTGCAGTAGGAGATCTTGGAAAATGCTAACTTTAGCCTGATAGCACTGAAAGCGAACGTCCCACCCTCCCTGCAATCACTGTCCAAAGCCACGTCCCCTGAACGCATATACGCTCACAGACCAGAATACCAGAAACAACATTAGTTCAATAGGCTTCATCAGCGGTTCCCAATTCCAGCCCATGTTCTGAAGTGAGTAAACTTCAACGGATTTCCCTGCTCAGGGAGTAGGGAGCAATGAACACTGTGTAGGGATCATATCGATCGGAACACGGTTCATGCACGTAGCTCACTTTGAACGAGCTGGCGCGAGGACTGGATTAGCCGCTGGGCTACATCATGTGTCATTCACCGGTGAGAAAACTTTAAAAGTACTACAATACCAGGAAGGAAGATCGGGTTGTTGATATTTGTTTGCCATCCTCGCTCTGTCTGCACAGCGTGCGTGAACGCACTGATGACGTATCCTGTCTGCGCGAACAGGGTGCGCAGAGGAATGCTAATACATACGTTGACAGGCAGGTAGGAAAGCCAATTAAAACGCTCAGACCGAGCGTTTTAATTGGATGAACATTTCTTGGTCCTACACCTTCCACAGAATATATAAATACAGATAAATACATATAGACCACTTAACTTAATGATTGCTATCGTGATGTGAAGAGACTTTCAACCAGCATAACAAAAAATGTTTCTGAAGACAATCACCTATTGCACCTTTAAAACTAACATAAACATAACAAGCAGTCATTTTGCTGGGTTTTCTTCAGCCTCTTGAAGTGTCCAGTGCTCACAGAGGAGGAAAAACTGCTGCAGCGATGATGCTTGTGTACATACTAGACTCTTTTGAGATTTTTTTTTTGAGCTGTGCTTAGTTTACCAAATCTCTCTTTCAATTTTTCAGTTCAAGCTGCGATGCCAACAGAAGCTTAGTCTTTTTCCCAAGTAATTGATGGGCCACAGTACTTAAATATGTGCGGTCTGTCGTTGGGAATGCTACAGTAAACAAACTCCATGTCTGAAACGATCTTCTGAATGCCAACTGCAAACATTCATGCCACATTCACCCGTCCTGACCTCATCTTCACACTGATTCTTGAGGATGCCTCAGGACAAAACGTGACACTTATTGACCTGTGCTGTCTACTACATGCATGTACAACCATCAGTTACCCCCATCGTCTTCAATCAATACTGCCCATCATGGTGCTTAACACACGGCCGTATGAGAACGAAGCTTTGTGAGTTCAATCGAGCACACATCATTAAACCTCCAGGGTTGATTGAATGCCTCTTTTGTGGCTTTAAAAGGATAGTAAATTTCTGTCATCGTTCACTCATCTGTATGATTTTCTTTCTTCGGTTTCCCATGAATCATTTTCTGAGTTCCACAGAAGAAAGGAAATACAGGTTTGGAACGACATGAGGGCAAGACATGATGTTGTGCTTTTGTTCTTTCTGTATTTTCAGTATTTCTCCCTGTTGCCCTCAAGTTGCCTTTCTTTCTCTCAGCTAGGAGGGCTTTGTCCTGTTTAAATCTTTCAGGTGCATTCAGAGGGAACAAACTCTGAGCCGGCCGAGTTTCTGCAGTCACATCCTCCTCCCATTCTCTCATTCTCACAGCCTTTGTGCTTATGTAATCGGTTTCTTGTAGACAGTGAGAGACTGAGGGAGTGAGACAGAACATAAGAAATAGGGATATTCCTTCTTTTGTTCTGTTTTGCCGCTGTGCCATTAGCGACGAGTCTATTTGCGGTTTGAAAAGAAGCCCTCCATGTGTCCCGCTAGTTTTCCAGCCTGACAGCACTATTCCCAACGGAGAAGGTGCTCTTTGTTGAGACGTCTCAAGCATGCATATTATTTTCAGACGTGTGCTGTGAGGTGTTGTTGAGTCAGCGGTGTCACAGACAGCTGTCGCTGGGTGAGTGTTGAGCTGTTGTCAGAAAGCTCAAACAAATCAACAATACAGCATTTCTTTGTATTCTGAAGATGAGGTATCATGCAAACGTTTGGTTTTGCTTTTGGTCAGAGTTCAATTGTGATTTTTGTGGAGTTTGTCAACAGAAACAATGATTTGTCTTTTTCCAAGCACTGTGTTATGGGGTCGTGATTTCATTGAAAATTTTTGGCACATCCTCCTCCCATTCTCTCATTCTCACAGCCTTTGTGCTTATGTAATCGGTTTCTTGTAGACAGTGAGAGACTGAGGGAGTGAGACAGAACATAAGAAATAGGGATATTCCTTCTTTTGTTCTGTTTTGCCGCTGTGCCATTAGCGACGAGTCTATTTGCGGTTTGAAAAGAAGCCCTCCATGTGTCCCGCTAGTTTTCCAGCCTGACAGCACTATTCCCAACGGAGAAGGTGCTCTTTGTTGAGACGTCTCAAGCATGCATATTATTTTCAGACGTGTGCTGTGAGGTGTTGTTGAGTCAGCGGTGTCACAGACAGCTGTCGCTGGGTGAGTGTTGAGCTGTTGTCAGAAAGCTCAAACAAATCAACAATACAGCATTTCTTTGTATTCTGAAGATGAGGTATCATGCAAACGTTTGGTTTTGCTTTTGGTCTGAGTTCAATTGTGATTTTTGTGGAGTTTGTCAACAGAAACAATGATTTGTCTTTTTCCAAGCACTGTGTTATGGGGTCGTGATTTCATTGAAAATTTTTGTCTATTTCTGTAGTTCAAACAGCAGAGTGTGACGCTAGCAACCCCAATGTCATGGGTTTGATTCCCAGGGAGTACATGAACTGATTAAATGTATGCTTTTAATGCAACACAAGTCGCTTTGGATAAAAGGGTCTGCCAAACATATAAATGCGATTTTTCAAAATCTATTTCAAAATCTAAAGCTCCTCCAGGAGTTGTACATGTTTATGTATATGTTAAAAGTCATGTTTGCAAACCTGCTACAATGAGTACTTCAGAGGTGTTAATACATTTCTGGCATTGCCAAAGAGACTCTCCGTCCGTGTGCATATCCCAGCATAATTACACTGCCACGTTATATGTGAAATATAATGCGTGTGTATTGAACTATGTTTATGTGCATGAAGTGAAATTATGCGTTGGCTTCTTACCTCGATCAATTTACTTTGTTTTGTGCTAAGCAAAAGAATAATTAAAAAACGATTAAATCTGTGATTTATAATGCGCTCTTCCACATTTTTAAGCAGCCTAATGTACGGGAATGGATATTATAATTTTACTACGTTTTTATTTTTATTTAATTGTGTGTTTTGGCTATCAGTGTAGTTTTATTGGGGCGTAAGTTGATTTTAATTTGTGAATATTTTTCATTTTTATTTAGTTTTGGTATAGTTTTAGTTTTCATTTTTGCTTTTCATTTGCTTGTGACACTACAAAGTGCATTAAATTTGTACAAAAAAATCAAAGCTAAACTCAACCAAATAAACTGGATTTGCACAACTTTCCAAATGTATTAATTTGCGTTTGAGGCCATTTAATTTTTCTTATAGATATCAAGACTGTCTAACACTCAAACACTGAAGTCATTTTTATGTCATTCTATTTAATGTTAAAAACCCACTTTTCGTTTCATTCTTTTTTTTCTTTTTAGTTAATGTAGTTATTTTTGTTGGCTAGTTTTCACTTTCATAATAGATGATAACCTTTTCGAGGAGCTCCCATGTGTAATTTGCACCTGTTTTATCCCTAACTTCATATTCTTCTTTATTCTCTGAGTTAAATCTGATTTCAGATTTTCTGGTATTAAATATCACACAAAGAAAGGGGAATAGTGGCAGTCTGAATAACAGCGCTGTGCTTTGGTCTGTGGTTTGATTGAAGATGTAAGACTGTGTGGTGTTAGGAATCACCGTTAAACTAAAGTCTGCCGTTTGTGTACATGCACAGTGAACTTACATGATAGTACTGCAGTGCTCAAAGAGCTTCCAGAACTTTGAGAGACAAACTTCCTGTTTGTATTTCTTCAAATTATCCTAGGTACATGGACACAGACAGAAATGATGTGAACAACACTGAGCCTCATTTCCCCCGTTACTCAGTCCATAAATATCAAACCACACGGTCTGCTCCATTGTCAGGTTGACTTTCTTTCCTAATGTTTTCCATTTTCTGTCCTTCCTTTGCTTTTATCTTTTATTCATGTAGTCGGGCTGGTTCTTTATCAGCAGGTGGTAGTGGATTCATCATTACACTAAATGTGAGACACACATACTGTCCAGTGATCAAAGCTGCTGTCTGTACTGTCAGCACATCTAATGACAGCTGGTGCTTATTTAGCTCCGGCAGAGCATTATTATGTCTGACTTCTACAAAACTTGCTTACAAGGTAGTTGTGTGTGTTTGTCAGTGTCGATTTGATTGGCTTTCATGTATGTGAAGCTAATGTTCCTACACATGTTACTGCAGGGTGCGTTAATGGAATAGTTCGCCTGCAAATGAAAATGTATTCAGTCTTTCCAAACCTGTATTCAGTTCTTTCTGCCATGAAACACAAAAGCGCCATTAAAAATAGCATAAATGTTTTTCTCTGATTTGTGCTCTTTATTTCAAGTCTTCTGATGTCAAGTCATGGCTTTATGTGACGGACAGACTGAAGTTGAAAGCAAAGATTTTTAACAAATAATTACTTATATTTCAGTCTGTTCCTCACAAAAAGGTACCGTATGACTTCAGAAGACTTAATAATGCGCACAAATCATATGCTTTCTTTGTATGAAAAAAATCTGTATTAAATATTCTCTAAAGAAGTTATACAGGTTTAATTTATTTAATTTATTTTTTATATGCATGTTCAAAAAGTTCAGGGTCGGTAAACAGTAAAATCTTATTTTGTGAAATAATATTACTATTTAGTGACATTACTAAATATTATTTCAAATAACTGTTTTCTATTTGAATATATTTTAAAATGTACTCCTGTGACCAAAGCTGAATTTTCAGCATCATTACTCCAGTCTTCAGTGTCACACGATCCTTCAGAAATCATTCTAACATGCTTTTTCTAATTATTATCAGTAATGAAAACAGTTGTGCTGCTTTTAATTTTTTCATTTTGGATTAGAAATGTCTTTACCTTCAGATTTGATCAGTTTAATGCATCATTGCTGCTAAATAAAGGAATTCATTCATTTTACTTACTGACCCCAAACTTTTTAATGGTAGTGCATGTTCTTCTAGTGCAGAGCAGTGACTGATGGGCTCAACCTTTTAATTAATTAGCATTAAACTGAATTTTTTGCCCAATGAGTAGGGCATCAGATTTTAAATGAATCTTCTGTTCAGGATTCTGTGTTTATGGGAGAAGTATTCAGTATTCATGCACAGCAGCTGTGAGCAGGACGGTGTGTTGCATCATCTTACTGTCAGAAGCACTTCAACAGAAATACAGATTTATGAGAGAAGATGTGCTCTCTCTTCAGTTCCCCATCCATATTTTCTTTTATAAGTCTATGTTTTGAGAAAGAGGGGTTTTAGAAGTGCAGTTCTGCTGTGAGCATGACATTTTAATTTTGGTATTTTTATTATTAGTGGTAGAATACTGTCTTCTTCATTGAATCCTTCATCTAATCCATCCATCAATAGCACCTTCTTGCAAGTCCAGTTCTTTTTCAACAAGTGATGAGTGAAAAAAAGCTGCTTAACCTTCAGAAAATATTGTTTGTCTACCTCAGGAAGTCAAACTATTTGCCTGTTCTGTAATGTTTGATTATAATTGGTCAATTGCAATATTGAACAGTCATTGAACATTTATGATTAATTATGTTCTGCTGGATGAGAGAACTGTAAATAGAGAGCTTATTGCAGACTAATATTAGTATTTATGACTGTAATGTGGATGCAGTTTTCATTTGGATTCATTTTAATCAGCATTTGATTGTATTTTCTTATCAAAAGTTTTAAGGCAGTCTAAGTAGACCATTAAATAATTAATTCATACCAATCTACAGTATGTTGTTAGGGTCGTGATCACCATCTTGGGGTTTGTGATAATTAACTTTTATTTTATTTTATGATAATGAAATGTCTGAATACAGATTAAAAACTCTGGGTTGTGTGAGGTCATTCTAATGACAGCTGGTGCTTATTTAGCTCCGGCAGAGCATTATTATGTCTGACTTCTACAAAACTTGCTTACAAGGTAGTTGTGTGTGTTTGTCAGTGTCGATTTGATTGGCTTTCATGTATGTGAAGCTAATGTTCCTACACATGTTACTGCAGGGTGCGTTAATGGAATAGTTCGCCTGCAAATGAAAATGTATTCAGTCTTTCCAAACCTGTATTCAGTTCTTTCTGCCATGAAACACAAAAGCGCCATTAAAAATAGCATAAATGTTTTTCTCTGATTTGTGCTCTTTATTTCAAGTCTTCTGATGTCAAGTCATGGCTTTATGTGACGGACAGACTGAAGTTGAAAGCAAAGATTTTTAACAAATAATTACTTATATTTCAGTCTGTTCCTCACAAAAAGGTACCGTATGACTTCAGAAGACTTAATAATGCGCACAAATCATATGCTTTCTTTGTATGAAAAAAATCTGTATTAAATATTCTCTAAAGAAGTTATACAGGTTTAATTTATTTAATTTATTTTTTATATGCATGTTCAAAAAGTTCAGGGTCGGTAAACAGTAAAATCTTATTTTGTGAAATAATATTACTATTTAGTGACATTACTAAATATTATTTCAAATAACTGTTTTCTATTTGAATATATTTTAAAATGTACTCCTGTGACCAAAGCTGAATTTTCAGCATCATTACTCCAGTCTTCAGTGTCACACGATCCTTCAGAAATCATTCTAACATGCTTTTTCTAATTATTATCAGTAATGAAAACAGTTGTGCTGCTTTTAATTTTTTCATTTTGGATTAGAAATGTCTTTACCTTCAGATTTGATCAGTTTAATGCATCATTGCTGCTAAATAAAGGAATTCATTCATTTTACTTACTGACCCCAAACTTTTTAATGGTAGTGCATGTTCTTCTAGTGCAGAGCAGTGACTGATGGGCTCAACCTTTTAATTAATTAGCATTAAACTGAATTTTTTGCCCAATGAGTAGGGCATCAGATTTTAAATGAATCTTCTGTTCAGGATTCTGTGTTTATGGGAGAAGTATTCAGTATTCATGCACAGCAGCTGTGAGCAGGACGGTGTGTTGCATCATCTTACTGTCAGAAGCACTTCAACAGAAATACAGATTTATGAGAGAAGATGTGCTCTCTCTTCAGTTCCCCATCCATATTTTCTTTTATAAGTCTATGTTTTGAGAAAGAGGGGTTTTAGAAGTGCAGTTCTGCTGTGAGCATGACATTTTAATTTTGGTATTTTTATTATTAGTGGTAGAATACTGTCTTCTTCATTGAATCCTTCATCTAATCCATCCATCAATAGCACCTTCTTGCAAGTCCAGTTCTTTTTCAAGAAGTGATGAGTGAAAAAAAGCTGCTTAACCTTCAGAAAATATTGTTTGTCTACCTCAGGAAGTCAAACTATTTGCCTGTTCTGTAATGTTTGATTATAATTGGTCAATTGCAACATTGAACAGTCATTGAACATTTATGATTAATTATGTTCTGCTGGATGAGAGAACTGTAAATAGAGAGCTTATTGCAGACTAATATTAGTATTTATGACTGTAATGTGGATGCAGTTTTCATTTGGATTCATTTTAATCAGCATTTGATTGTATTTTCTTATCAAAAGTTTTAAGGCAGTCTAAGTAGACCATTAAATAATTAATTCATACCAATCTACAGTATGTTGTTAGGGTCGTGATCACCATCTTGGGGTTTGTGATAATTAACTTTTATTTTATTTTATGATAATGAAATGTCTGAATACAGATTAAAAACTCTGGGTTGTGTGAGGTCATTATTTTTAAATATTAAATAAATGTTTAAAAATGTAAATTTGAATTAATGTAACTTAACAGGGTTAAATGGTTAAGCTTGATGTTTATGTAACCCCTAAAATTTGAAAATAATGGAATGAGATTATTTACTTGTTTAATGTGGTGTTCCAATTGTACCAAAAAAGTGTCTGACTGATTTGTACAATACCTTTGTCCGTCTACTGTTTTGGCACAAACATAACACCATAGTCTTCCCGTCATGCTGTAGAAATGGTCCAAAAGATATCACTCCCTTAATTTCACAATCGTTTCTTTAGTGAGCTGAGTAAAAATGTGGGCCACTGCCAAAGTGAATTTTTTTGGTTGTTAATTAAAAATAGTTTTCTACAATAAATTCAGTTCAATAGATTAGAAAACCATACCTTTGTCCGTCTACTGTTTTGGCACAAACATAACACCATAGTCTTCCCGTCATGCTGTAGAAATGGTCCAAAAGATATCACTCCCTTAATTTCACAATCGTTTCTTTAGTGAGCTGAGTAAAAATGTGGGCCACTGCCAAAGTGAATTTTTTTTTGGTTGTTAATTAAAAATAGTTTTCTACAATAAATTCAGTTCAATAGATTAGAAAACTCCTACGTTGAGAAAAATACAATGGTGTAGTAGTTTTTAAATTTCTAGTAAATTTCACAGTTAATAACAAAGAAATGGTAAATAACATTGAATTGAACATGACATTTTTAAGTAGAAAGACTGAATAGTATTTTGTAGTAAAACACTCCAATAATCTTTGTTTTACAACAACTACAAGTAATGTGTAACAAGGACACTGACATACCATTAAGGGGGGCTTATTTTACTACTTGCTACTTCTCTGTTAATGTTATGATAGATAATAGTTAATTGAACATTTAATAGTTCTCACTCCAAAGAACATGAGATTTGTTCTTTTATTGCTCTTAAGCAAGCATACTTAGCCACCAGTTTGTTCCTATTCTCAGAGAGTGCCATCTAAGTTAGGATGGCATTTTTTTGTTTTGTGGTGCTTCAGGCTCCTGGTGCTTGTCAGACGCCGGTGGAGATGGTGGCATGCGAACCAGCGGCCTGCAAACCATGACAGAGTGTTGCAACCAATCACTGTCAACAACACTCAACACTGCCATACGTAACCCTGGCAACCAGACCGCTTTGAACCAATGAGCTTTTCTCTCCAAACTTCTTTGACTAACGAGCATCACTGACCGACGCCTCTGTGTTTCTATCTTTAGGGGCCACAAAAGAAAACTGGAGGAGGCCAGAGAAGATAACGACGACTATGATGATGGCGGCTCCAGTAAAGACTCCAATGAGGATGAGGAGGGCAGCAGCTCGGAGGCTGATGAGATGGCTGCTGCGCTGGAGGCGGAGCTAAATGATTTCATGTGAGCTGATTGGACGATGATGCATATGAACTATTTTGTGTTCTCATAAGGTACCAGAGATGAAACATGCATTCGTGTCGCTGTTATACAGCGCAAGTAAATGTGTGTGTGTGTGTGTCTGCGAGTGTGTGAGAATAAAACAAAGAAGTTTACAAAGTAGATAGATATGTACAGAGAGTTTTAGTAGGATAAGTCCAACACAGTCATTTTATTGTGAATTTACTTAGAGTACATAGCGGTGTGGAAAGTCGAGCTTCTGTGTCTGATGTTTTACTTGGTTTCTGTTCCAAAATTAATTTTTATATAATTGTAAATTAAATTAAATATTTCAACTAATTGGTAATGAATGCCAAAGAGTCTGAAGAGCTCTGCTCATGGACCCCTCAGAAGACTTTCGGAGGGGTTTGTGGTCCTCACCAGCAGTAGACATCAGACGTCCGAATGTGTCCAGTGTCGTCTCTTTCCTTTGGTTTTGTACGTCACCCTGTGCTGTTGACGCCCCTGTGTGTGACTGACACTGTGCTGCACCAATCCCAGAATACCAGCAACCTTTAGACACGCCCACAGCCACTATTACCAAAAAACCTCACAACTGCTATGTGTAGAACTGATAAGAACGTGAAATGTAAAATCAGTAATACACTTGCAACAGACGATTTGACTTAAACCATTATGGTTTGCGACTGATTTATTAAGATATTAAAGGAGTAGTTCACAAAAATTACTTGTAAAGTTCTGTCATCATTTACTCACTCATTGCAAACAAAGAAACATATAATGAGATATTAAGTAGAATGTCTGAGCTGCCACAGTCCAAATTTAAAACCATAGAAGTGATCCATATGACTTGAAGTGTATGTCCATATTTCATGTCTTCTGAAAAAGCTTTATGTGAGGAAAATACAGGAAAGTCATTGTTTACTTCAAATGTAGGGCTTTTGATGCAAGTTTGTCATGAAATTTGGTAACAAGACAATAGATATTAATTATATCAACACATTGTTTTAATAGTCCATATGGCTTTTTAGAGCTTGGTGGAGTGAAAGATTATCAGTTTGCTCCTCAAGCAATGATATTATATTACTTCTAAATACTTTGAAAGGCGCTTATGAATCACATGGGCCACTTTTAATGCCTTTGTTCATCTTGGAGTTTGATGTTATAAATCCAATTTTTGTTGTAGATAAAAGAGCTGCTCGGGCATTCTGCGTCGTCTTTAGTGTTTCCCAAAAGAAAGAAAATTACACTTTGGAACAACATGTGCTAGTAAATGATAACAGACTTGTCATGTTTGTGTGAACTGTTTCTGTAACTACCTACAAATTGATACTTGTGGTCTTTTCTGCTCCTAAGATGACAATTAAATGCCACCTTTTACTCTGATGTCAGTGTACAGATATCGTCATTTTCATTTGGCTTCAGGTGCTGATAAGTGAACACTGTGGCAGCATTAAACCGGGTGTTTGGTTGGCTCTCGCGCCACCCTGAACCATCACTGTACACACTGATCAGATCTGGACCGGTGGGCATCAAGACTACCTGTCTAAGACCAGTTTCATGATTTCACTGGTTCAAGCTAGTTTTCTTGTGTCGAGCTGATCTAACTCAGTTTCTCAGAGGTTTGTGCACCTCATCTCTCGTGTTTTTGACTGATGGATTTTTTTCACTTTCATTGTGGTGTTGTTTTCAACAATGTAAAGTATTTGTATATTCTATTTCATACTTGACAAAGAAAATGCTTTTCATTTAATAAAGATTTGTTTTATAAACCAGTACTTTGAGCGTTTTTTTT
>NW_015508521.1:0-5375 GCF_001515645.1 Sinocyclocheilus grahami | reverse complement strand
AGAAATTCTTTGGTTATGCAAACTGATTGTTGCAGCAGCTGTCCGGGTGGCTGGTCTCAGATGATCTTGGAGGTGAAGATGCTGGATGTGTAGGTCCTGGGCTGGTGTGGTTACACGTGGTCTGCGGTTGTGAGGCCAGTTGGATGTACTGCCAAATTCTCTGAAATGCCTTTGGAGACGGCTTATGGTAGAGAAATGAACATTCAATTCACGGGCAACAGCTCTGGTGGACATTCCTGCAGTCAGCATGCCAATTGCACGTTCCCTCAAAACTTGCGACATCTGTGGCATTGTGCTGTGTGATAAAACTGCACATTTTAGAGTGGCCTTTTATTGTGGCCAGCCTAAGGCACACCTGTGCAATAATCATGCTCTCTAATCAGCATCTTGATATGCCACACCTGTGAGGTGGATGGATTATCTCGGCAAAGGAGAAGTGCTCACTAACACAGATTTAGACAGATTTGTGAACAATATTTGAGAGAAATAGGCCTTTTGTGTACATAGAAAAAGCCTTAGATCTTTGAGTTCAGCTCATGACAAATGGGGGCAAAAACAAAAGTGTTGCGTTTATAATTTTGTTCAGTGTGTGTGTATGTATATATATATATATGTGTATATGTGTATGTGTGTGTATGTGTCAGTGGCACTTGGCTTGGTATTGTTGGCAGAATTCAACCCTTGGCAAAAACTAATTGAGGAACCCTGATCTAATGCAATGACATTCAGACAGTATAGCTTAAGTAAACACATTTGGGGCAACTATAATAAATATTTCCTCACTTTGTTTGAGATAAACGGTGAGAGAGCTAAATTTAGCTAGTAAATCTGTACTTGTCCATTTAGCATCATAAATTCAGATTCTGATTTTCTTGGCTTCATCGAAACACTAATCGCTATAATGATGACTTCAGACTTCTACATAAAGCTAAAACGTCAATTATTTCTGAATAACAAATATTTAACATCGTAAATCTTCATGTTTTGACGAAAAACACAAATTATGTAATGGAACGGAGCATGCCAAAACCTTCAACACCAAACATCCAAAGTTTTTCCTGTTTAATATTAAGTTGCTTATACTAAAGGGTCTAAAATTTGACTTTGATGTAATGTCAACTTTATCCACATTTGATAGTTCAGTTAACCTTTAAAATAGTGTTGCCTGACAAAATGGAAGTTGGATTTGTACAGAGTAATACACATTGATTAAGAAGGTTTTAAAGTAAACAAATAGGGGGACAAAACGAACTGGACATAGCTTTTTAGCTTTTTAAATTTATTTTTGTCTCTTAAAAACAGTAACTGGTAGGACTACATGAAAAAAATTAATAAAAACTAGTGCTAAAGAGACCGTTTCTGCTGGATGTCCCTGAAGTAAAATTAGCTGAAGCTCATTAGGCCTGCAGTGCCGCTTCAGTAGTGATTTGACTCTGGCCGCTGTGTTGTAAGGGAAAATCAGTCCGGAAGCCTCCTGTCTCTATGATCCTCTTTAATCCACCTGCTCGAAATCGTTCAATAAAACACACTAAAGAGTCTTTCAGTGCAGTTGAGCGCAGCTTTACTGTGAAGCAGCACATCTGGAATACCGATGATGCCGAGTTACAGTGCAGTCGAGTGCGTGAGTTTCTCAAATGTCTGAAAACACTCCAGACTGAGGATTGCGCTTTAGTTTCAGTGATTCATCTTCATCTGTGAATCACTACAGATCCCACAGCTACTCTTCTGTACGTCTCGAGGCTGTGCTGAAATCTCATAACACGGCGCTGAATTAATCCTGAGATTAAGCATTAGATCCCTCAATGGGCTTTTCAGAATAATCATAATCCCACTAATCTTTTAATTGTGTCATCAATTAATATTAGCTTGAATATAATTAAAAGCTCAATGTGCAGTCTCAAATTTTCTCTCTTCAATCGTCTTCTAGTTTAACCGCTGCTTTAATATGTAAGGTATTATAATTACTTAAGGGATAATGTTCAGTGGCCCAGAAGTATTTGGGCACTTAAGTCACACTTAAATATTATCTTTTATTATTCTTGAAAGGGGGGACTGTGTATAAAAATGGTTGTAATTCCTAAGCATTTTATATTTTTGTTCAACCCCTTGAATTAAAGCTTATAATTTCATCTTGATTGTTTCATATTCATTCTATTGTGGTGGCATACAGAGCCAAAATAGTGAAAAATTTAAGGGGGTCTGAATACTTTCCGTACCCACTGTATATGGACCTAACTGTACATATGCGCGCACACAAATATACATCCATTCATACACTCCCATACAATAAAAATAGAAAATTATGAAACACAAGTATAATTGCAAAAAGGACCCTAAACATCCACATTACAACAATCTAATATGGTGTTTTGTAACACCATAAACATCTTCAGTCACATTTGATCAAGTTAATACATCCTTATTAAATACAAGTATTAATTTTAGAAAAGTAGAATGAATAAAGAAAAGACAATAAGCACTTTTTGATTGCTCTAATGCAATGACATTCAGACAGTAAAGTATATACATTTGGGGCAACTGTAACACATATTTCCTCACTTTATTTGAAACAAACAGCAAGAGAGCTACATTTGGCTGGTAAATCTGTACTTTTATCCATTTAGGATCATACATTCAGATTTATAGGCTTTAAAGTGATGTTCAGGTTGTTTAGCTGTGAAACTGGCTTAGTTTGGCTCTCAGAGCTGTGGTGAGTATGCATGAGCCCTTTCTCTTGCTGTTTTCTTGCTCTGGTCTGATCTCAGGGGTGTGCGGTGGGAAAGGTCAGCACAGTCCCGCAGAAACAGCTGCTTTATGTTTTGACTAACAGTTGTATCAGTGGAGCTCTGTGAATTGCTTCTTCTCATCACTGATTTTCTGCCATGTAAGTTTGCCAGTTTCCACTGGGGAAATACTATGAATGAAGCTCAGAAAGCCAATAAATAATTTTTTGTGTGTGTGTTGTTGATTGGCAGGTGAGGCAGACTCACTTGTCATGTACACTGGCAGTGCAGCAGCAATTCCCTGAGGGAACAGAAACGATTAGGACCTGGCAGATGTTTTGTTGTCCAGTGTCTGTGTTTATGATTTTTTTTTACTGAAGGTCAGGCTTCTTAGACAGACTGAAATGAGCACAGGTTTATTCAGAAGTAACTGATGCTGATTTCAAAATGAATTAAAAAGCAACACCGCAAATATACTGTGTGGGGAATAGTTAATGAAAATCCTCAGGTCATCTCAAATGAAGATGAGTTTGTTCATCAAAACAGATTTGGAGAAATGTACATCACTTGCTCACCAATGAATCCTCTGCAGTTTCTTACAAGCACGCAGCTTTTCACTTTACAAGATATTAATTGATGGACTGGAGTGGTGTGGATTACTTGTGGATTATTGTGATGTTTTTATCAGCTGTTTGGACTCTCATTCTGACGGCACCCATTCACTGCAGAGGATCCACTAGTGAGCAAGAGAGGTAATGCAACATTTCTCCAAATCTGATGAAGAAACAAACTCATCTATATCTACATTTTCAGTAAATTTTCATTTTGGTGAACAACTCCTTTAATGAGGTAATGTGTGAATAAGTGAGCAGCAAAAAAAATAGTCCAGTAATGGACTAAATGTATGCTCGAAAACCCTCCAATGTGGCTGAATTACAACAATTCTGCATAGATGAGTGGACCAAAATTCCTCCACAGCGCTGTAACAGACTCATTGCAAGTTATCGCAAACGCTTGATTGCAGTTGTTGCTGCTAAGGGTGGCCCAACCAATTATTAGGTTTAGGGGGCAAACACTTTTTCACACAGGGCCATGTAGTTTTGGATTTTGTTTTCCCTTAATAATAAAAACCTTCATTTAAAAACTGCATGTTGTGTTCACTTGTGCTATCTTTTACTAATATTTAAATTTGTTTGATGATTTGAAACATTTGAATCAAAAGTGTGACAAACATGCAAAAAAATAGGAAATCAGGAAGGGGGCCAACACTTTTTCACACCACTGTATTTTTGGTGCAAAACAACTGAGCATCCGTGACAGCGGAATTTGTAGTTGTAGCGAATAGCCAATATATAAATAACAATAATTAGTTATTATTAAAGCATCCAAGAAAAAAATACATGTAAGAAAACATTCTACAAGTGTTTAAATCTCAATGCAAGTATTCACATACTGATTTGCGGATGTATGAAATTCGTCCGTGACTTCACATTTTTGATACAGGTGTGTGAATGTGTTTGGCACCATATTCACAGCAGCAATAGTAGAAAAACATGTGAGCGTACGAGTTTCTTCATTTGTGATTCGTAGAATAGGATTTGTGCGCCTGCAATGAAGGATTCGAGAAGGTGTAACTGTAGAAAAAAAAAAATCTACAAGTTTGCAACTTTTGCCTGTGACTTCAAATTTACTATTACACATGTGTGGCTATTCTCTACAACTACAAGTTCCACTGTCACGGACGCTCAGTTGTTTTGCACCAAAAACACCTTCATATAAATGCCATTAAACTGCAATTTTAAAAGGCACCTATTATGCAAAATTCACTTTTACATGTTGTTTGAACATAAATGTGTGTTGGCACATTTTACAAGCCCCGCCCACAACTGTTGTTGTATTATCAGAGCCCCCGCCCTGAGTGAACCACACACAAACCTCCATGTTTATCTTCACACTAGAGCATTTAAAAGCTGCATTCAAGTAAGCATTGTCTTCTTATTAAAGCTACAGAAGTTATTAAATCAAGAACAGTGAGTGATTTTCTGCTTTTATTTTATTGTTTGAGTCATATTAACAGCGTAGATGCTGCTGTCACTTAATACACAGATCTAATATAAACATAAGATTTCTTTCCCAGCTGTTTACCTTCACAGACATAACCGACTGTGTTTATGTAAATTGTGTTTTTAACATAAACTTGTGTGTATTTAACAGCTTAAGCACAATAAGACATGAAAGAGAACTTAGTTTACATTTACATTTAGTCATTTAGCAGACACTTATCCAAAGTGACTTACAAATGAGGACAATGGAAGCAATCAAAACCAACAAAAGAGCAATGATACGCAAGCGCTATAACAAATCTCAGCTTAACGCAGTACACGTAGCAAGGCTTTTTAAAATTATATAATAAATTTTAAAAAATGGATAGAATAGAAAAAGAATAGAGCAAGCTAGTGTTAGAGGCCTTTTTTTGCTTTTTGTTAATTGTATAATAAATAAAAAAACAAATGGATAGAATGCAAAAAGAATAGAGAAGCTAGTGTTAGTTTTTCTTTTAAAGAACACAAGCAGTAAATGAATACAGTGCAAGTCTAAAAGGGGCAATTTTTTTTTTTTAAAGAATAGAATTAGAATAGAGAGTGCTAGAGT
>NW_015508520.1:21698-21912 GCF_001515645.1 Sinocyclocheilus grahami | reverse complement strand
TTTCTTTCCCAACAGATCTCTGCATCTTATTTCAATGGGACTTCAATCGCAAGCAAAGCAGTCTATCTCCTGGATGGTAGCCAATGGCCCAATAAACTGCTGCTGAATCTGACCACAAACATGAATGGACTGGCTGCCTTCTCCCTGAAAACTGCTGATCTCCCTGAAGCTGATCTGAATCTGGTGGTATGATTTGCCTTAATCCTTAAATTGT
>NW_015508520.1:15372-15573 GCF_001515645.1 Sinocyclocheilus grahami | reverse complement strand
GCCGCTGAAGAACGTTCCTGGCAGATATAGTGTTCGAGGGAAGGGTTCCACCTGTGTGTCTGTGCAGGTCTGAACCTTCACCTGTTTAACTGCTACCTCTATGCTTGTCCTAGTTCCTTGTCATGGTTGGTTTTGTACTCCCAGGTTGCATGTTTCTACAACATCCCGACACCCATTAAAGCTTCCAGAACACTTGGCGTT
>NW_015508520.1:8449-11470 GCF_001515645.1 Sinocyclocheilus grahami | reverse complement strand
TTTTGGAGGACATCCACTGAAAGCAAACTGCGTATGTTCGGTGTCGGCTGCACCACATGGGTACGTGTTTGTCAAACTAGAGAACTTATCCTTGTGGTGTGGCTGACAGAACATGCGCTGTTTGTGTATCCATGTCACATTGATTATTTTACAGCTCTCCTTGCTACGTTCTCAAAAAAAAAAAAAAAAAATCGTGGTTTTTTACCCAACTTTGGGTCAAATATGGACTAACCCAAATGTTTATTTTTTTATATTAGTTAATCCAGAAGTTGGGTTAGTCCGTATTTGGCAGTTTAATGCATGTATCTGGATGTTGATCGTGGTAGTACCCTTGCTGTCCATGAGAGGGTCGGAGAGCTGTCGGGTTCCATCAAAAATCTTAAATTGTGTTCCAAAGATAAATGCAGGCCTTACGGGCTGTTCCTTTCCCAAAAAAAAAAAAAAAAATGCTGGGCTGTTTCAACCCAACTTTGGGTCAAATATGGACTAACCCAAATGTTTATTTTTTTATATTAGTTAATCCAGAAGTTGGGTTAGTCCGTATTTGGCAGTTTAATGCATGTAACCTCCCCATGTTTTAGGTGTTCAACTTGCTCCCAGTGCGATCACTATCAGATTATCCGTATCCTGTGGAGGATGAACGGGAGTGCCTGAATGTTCGACCCCGTCGATCGGTTCCTACAGACCAAGCTTTCGAAGCTTTCAAGGTTGGAAGTCATTTGCAATCACTTGGTGGCTGGATACTTAAATTTCGTTTTTTTTTTTTTTTTTCCAACTGTCTCTTGCTTTGCATTGACAGAGTGTGGGGATTAAGGTTGCAACAAATCTGCCTGTCCAAGAACCTCACTGCCTGATGTACAGAGGCCTGAATTACTATCGCAACTTCCCTTACAGTATGTCTTGGGCTCTTGATGTAAATCTTGACTTTTAAAGGTTTGTCAAAGGCTTGCTGAGTAATGGTCCGTATAGGTTTGTTACTGAAAGTGAAATACACAGGCACACCTAATGCCTAAGTGGTGTTCTTGTGCCAGACTTGGTACATCCAAACGCAAGGGGCGTTAAAACGGTTTAATTTAAGCTTTCAACTGTGACCACTTCATTCTGGCAAATTAAAACCTTGTGTATCCTGCAGGAAGGTGACCATTTACCATGAATGCATAATGCAATAAGTCCCCCACCCCCCGGGTTCTTTGGGGTTTTTTTTTTAGGGGGTTACCTGTGCTACAACACTATCATGAATCTTATTAGTTTCTTACTGTAGGATAGCCTGGTGCACAGACATGATTGTTCTAATAAAACTTAATGAATGGCCAAACCTCAACTGGTGGTTGCACTCCTGGTATTTCTTTCAGTGCGTTTTCATGGTCCTGAAGCCTTTGCAATGGCTGCTGCACCTGTAGGAGTGGGCGCTGGAGGCGAGGGCACTGGAGGTGATGGCAGCTCCTCTTTTGATGTGACCGTCAGGACTTACTTTCCAGAAACCTGGATCTGGCAGCTTGCTCAAGTGGGGTTAGTGAAGAATCTCTTGTTTCAGCAAATTGACTCCAAGGCCCTGTCCACACAAACACTGGTATTTTCAAAGTGGCAGGCTTCTATGCTGCTTTGGCCATTTTGTCCCCACAAATGCAGTATCCAGTCACTGAAACCTTTTTGAAAACTACTGCCAAGGTGAAGACTTTGGCGTGCACTTCTCAAAGACCTCTAAAAACGGTTTATAAACATACCCATGTACATGTGGACTAGGCCTAAAGCAGGTGTCCAACTCTGTTCCTAGACTGCCGCAGCCCTGAAGAGTGTTTCCAACATGTCCTGTAGTTTTTCAAATGAGCCTGATTAGGTGTTTCGAGTTGAATATGAACTCTGCTGGGCTGTGGTCATCCAGGAACGGAGTTTGACATTACTGATCTAAAGCCACTTGGCTTCAATTTGTTTGCCTCCCCTGGCCCCCTCGTTTATATCTTCCGGTGTCCTTTTCAGAAACACTGGATCCACACGAGTTCCTCTGAAGGTTCCTGACACCATCACCACATGGGAGACTGAGGCGTTCTGCCTGTCCTCCAAAGGTTTTGGCTTGGCTCCTCCAGTTCAGCTGACTGTCTTCCAGCCCTTCTTCCTGGAGCTCTCCCTGCCTTACTCCATCATCCGTGGAGAGTCTTTTGAGCTGAAGGCCACGGTCTTCAACTATCTGTCCAAGTGCATCATGGTCTGGATTCATATTTATGTAATGGGTATTGGTGTGTGTGATTTTTGTAGTTCTGTTAGAGAAGTGCAAGCTGGTATTAGTGTCACTTTGCTTTGTGGATGTTCACACCAAGATGTAGCCTATTGTAACGCTGTTCGAATTAGCCATGTAAAATACAGGGCCACCTTCCATGAGTATTTGGTTTATCAAAATTAAGCAATCTCACATGCAAGAATCTTTTCAGTAAGCGTCTTAATTTTGGTCACTGCTATGAACCGACCACCACACTAAATATGGAAAAATGTCAGTCGACCGCTGTCCCTGACAGGCCTAAATCAGCCAAGTTACTAGTGTAAACTTCATCCTAGAAAATGGAGCATGACAATCACACCCCTAAATGGATCCGTAGAGTCCTCTTTACTCTGTGCACTAATCATGCAATTCATTGGCAGGTTAAAGTGACTCCAGCTTCTTCCTTGGACTTCAGTCTTAGACCTTTAAATGAGCCGTATTCATCCTGTCTCTGTGCCAATGGGAGAAAGACCTTTAAATGGATTCTGTCCGCTTCTGTTCTCGGTCTGTTTTGCGCTCTCTCTAAATTGAGGTGTACGTGAGTTGTTGCTCACTTCCTCTCTGCACTGTAGGATCTGTAAATGTGACTGTCAGTGCTCAGGCTGAACAATCCCAGCTTCGATGTGGCACTGAAGTTGTGACTGTGCCAACAAGAGGACGCATTGACTTGGTTACTCGCAGTCTACTGGTTCTGGTAAGTGTTAACCAGGTTTCAGGAGTTTGATCATTGAGCTCATGCTGCTTTACTGATGTGGGCTTTTTTTTTT
>NW_015508520.1:5835-7675 GCF_001515645.1 Sinocyclocheilus grahami | reverse complement strand
TTGAATTGGGTTGTAATGAGACTTTTCATGGCCAGGTTGACCGCCTTCGTCATGAGGTCTTTTGGCCTAGCAAGGCGTTTCATCTTCATTGATCCCAGTGTCCTCCAGAGCGCAAAGGATTGGCTGATCAGCAAGCAGGGTTCAGATGGCTGTTTTATGCAGCAGGGAACTCTGTACCACAATGACATGAAGGTGTGTTTAAATGTGCAAATGTGCTGTAACTGGTCTGAGACGGACCTTAATCATTATGCTGCTTCGTTTTAGGGTGGTGTTGGTGACCATGACTGGATGACTGGCTACGTTGTTGCGTCGCTGCTTGAACTAGGTGTCCTTGTCACGGTAAACGTGCCTACCAGTAGTTAGACAAGCTCCTTGATGACCTTCTGGTTATGTAGTCTGACATTTTGCTTTGCTTTCAGGATCCCATCATCACCAATGCTCTGTCTTGCTTGAGGCCTGTTGTTGGGAACCTGGGAAACACTTACACCACGGCTCTGCTCGCCTACACCTTCAGTCTGGCTGGAGAGACCAGCACTCGAGCACAGCTTTTAAATGCCTTGGACAATGTTGCCATTTCTGAAGGTCAGATTGACTAGGCTCTTGTTTTGAGGTGTTCGGGTTCTTTGGCATCAACCTTCTGTCTCATCTTAAGGCACTAAGCTCCACTGGTCTCAGACTACATCTGGTGACACTCTGGCGGTGGAGATCAGCGCCTATGTGCTGCTGGCAGTTCTCTTTGTACAGCCTCTCACGACTGCTAATCTAGGCTATGCTAACCGCATTGTCAACTGGCTTGTGACCCAGCAGAATCCTTATGGAGGATTTTCTTCCACCCAGGTGAGTGATTACCAAACATGAGCACACGTATCTGAGTGGAGTTTTTAATCTGGTGCTTATTTTTAGGACACTGTGGTGGCTCTTCATGCTTTGTCTCTGCTCGCCGCTGAAGTGTTCCGCATGGAGGGCTCCAGCACTGTTACCGTACAGTCGTTGTCTGTGGCAGGAGAGGTTTACAACTTCGATGTGAATCGAGACAACAGGCTGCTGTATCAGGAGAAGCCGCTGAAGAACGTTCCTGGCAGATATAGTGTTCGAGGGAAGGGCTCCACCTGTGTGTCTGTGCAGGTCTGAACCTTCACCTGCTTAACTGCTACCTCTATGCTTGTCCTAGTTCCTTGTCATGTTTGGTTTTGTACTCCCAGGTTGCATGTTTTTACAACATCCCGACACCCATTAAAGCTTCCAGAACACTTGGCGTTGAAGTGAAGGTGGCAAGAGACTGCAAAGTGCGTGGAGCAGATCTCATGTTGAACATCACTGTGAAGTAAGAACCACTTTGACCTGTTTGACCCTTAAAGCATCTTTACACAGCTGCGCTAAGGCTGCTCAGTGCCTGCTCAATTCTGTGACTATTCCACATGAAAGCCAGTCCAAATCATGTAGTTCTGACCCACCTCAGCCCCTAATATCAAAGTGCACAGTTGGAACTTCAATTTGTTTTTTGTTTTTATTTCACTCCCCTTCATTTAGGTACAATGGTGCAAAACCAACTACCAACATGGTTATCGTGAACATTAAACTCCTGTCGGGTTTCACAGCAGATACGTCACTGGTTTGTATGTTTTGATGAATTGTATGTAGAGTCCCAAGATGCTTGAAGCTGCTTCACATGTTAATGGACTTTCCTCTCAGCTTGGATCTCCACCAGATTCATTTGCTCCATTAGTGCAGCGGGTTGATACTGGAGATGACCATGTGCTTGTGTATCTGAAAGAGGTGAAATGTGCACTGGATATGTTTTCTATATGCCCCCTTCATGTGTGCTGCATATGTACTTCTC
>NW_015508520.1:4573-5369 GCF_001515645.1 Sinocyclocheilus grahami | reverse complement strand
TGGGCTGCGAGTGCTCTTGCTTTCCATGTCTTGAGGGCTTTTTTAAATTTATCCCCCCCCTTAAGCCTACTTGTCTTTTTGTCAAATTTGTCTTTTGCATAAACCAATCTCTAGCAAGTATGGTTTCATGGCTTGATTTTAAAGAAATTAAAATACCGAATCGATACTATTGATGCTAAAATGGCATGGCAGCTGTGATTGGTTCGTTCAGTCTAAGTAGCCACCTGCCAGCCCAGAACCGCAGAATCCAGCAGCCTGGTCGATGGTTTAATGCGTATTCCGTCTTTTACTTGCACTTTAAAATTTATTGAGACTTCAATTTTAGTCTAGATCACGACTAGAAGTTCAATCTGACTCCCAATTTCAAGTGATCAGTTTAATTGGCGATATTGCCTAAATTTAATCAAGTATTGATTGTGTATTAAGATATTTGAGTATTCTGGAAGTCCCATACTTGTTCATTAAGGACCTAACATTGCTCAGAAGTCTACTTAGCCAACTGAACGCACGGATACTCTCGCCAGTTGTGTAATTTACTCTGAGGATACAGGGTGATTTATAATGGCTTTTAAGAGCCGCACCCTGCTAGCAGAGGTTCGTTTCTTTATTTTTTTCCTCTGTATTCACAAATTGTAACTTATGCCAGTGACCGCCAAAAATCAGAAGATCCCTAATGGAGAGCCACCTGCTCTGCTCATTGGTACTTAAGTATGATCTGCCCTTGATGCAGAAATGTTAAACACAATCTACTTATTTGATTCAGATCTCTTCTGAAATCATTTTAACAATTTATTTG
>NW_015508520.1:2831-3042 GCF_001515645.1 Sinocyclocheilus grahami | reverse complement strand
CCCCCTTTCCCCCACAAGAATCTTTTCACATTCAAAACCAAAGCTTCAGAAATTTAATCACAGAATGCAATCATGAATGAATTAAATTGAAATATTGAATTAAATTGAAATATGAATTAAATTGAAATATTAATGCCATTAACACATTTCCCAAAAATGATAAAGGATTTTGATAGTAAACATATTTTCTAAAATATAATACTATCATAAA
>NW_015508520.1:2001-2534 GCF_001515645.1 Sinocyclocheilus grahami | reverse complement strand
ATAAAGAATCACCCCCCTTTTGATAGTAAACATATTTTCTAAAATATAATACTATCATAAAACTATTCCTACAATTCACATCAGCATCTGCTTGTGACTGAGCTACAGTCATGTTGTTCATGCAGTGCTGTGGCTGGCAAGGTGTGAATGGCTTCTTCCTTATTTCCTTTCAACAGTGCCAACTGGGTTTCTACCTATCTTCTTAAGCAAATCACGATAGCTCATCCTTCTTTTGTGTGAAAAGTGACACTGTCTTGCCTTGTGTCCCAAACTTCCACATGAAAACAAACAACTTCCTGACCTTTCCTAAATTTTTCTAAACAATGCCTTGCTATGTGACCATCCTTTCCACATGTATAATAGACAAAGCTTTGATGAGGTCTCTCGTTGTCTTGACAATGTCTAGCAATGTGACCAGCTTTTCCACATGCATAACAGAGAGCAACACCTTCTGAATTTACTCTTTCTAATCTCTTTTGTCTCTGATGGAAACCGTTAGATAATCTAGAACAGTGTTTCCCAACCGGGGTGCC
>NW_015508520.1:0-522 GCF_001515645.1 Sinocyclocheilus grahami | reverse complement strand
ATAACAATGTTTTTCACAGAACATCGGACAAAACCACAGTACGTCTGGTCTTTTTTTTTTGTTTGTTTTTTTTATTTTCTCAAACAGCCTTTTTCTAGCCACAGTTCCTCGGGCTCAAACTAATATTTATCAGATTAAAACAGTGCCACAGTACGTCGGGCAAAAACCACACTGCTTCGGGTTACTGCTTTAAACTTAAGAGTCGCGGTACGTCAGACTCACTATACTATAACACAACTATCATGAAATAATTCTGTGATCACACTACATCGGATCAATTCAGTTACTTTAGAGTTCAGTCAGAATTATAACATCTTCACAGTCAGTTTCAATTAAGTTAGAAATTTACAACTTCAGACACAACAGATCTAATACAACTCTGCCACCACACTGCATCGGGTTGATTCAATTACTTTAGAATCTTAACAGAATTACAAGAGACCAACAACAAGTTTCAGTTACTTTATAAACTTTAAACTTAAAGGGCTCCTATTATGCTCTTTTACAAAGTCTTGATTTTGT
>NW_015508519.1:20985-21901 GCF_001515645.1 Sinocyclocheilus grahami | reverse complement strand
ACCCTTGCTCACACGGTGTGATTCCTGACCGCGCCGTGACACTGCTGTTCAAATACGATTAATATGCATGCCCTTCCTATAAATATACACCTCTCTATTCTAATTATATAGGAATACAATTATACTACCAAAATGCATTAATAAGCAACCTTTTTTCTTAAGCAAGCATATTTAATTTAGGCTTAAGGGTGCATGAGGCTGGAATGTGAAGTAGGGCAAAGCCACCTTGATGTGAATACAGTCAAACTTCCTGTAATGTCCCTCAGGTGCAGAGGTGTGAGAAACATCCTTCTGTCTCACTCACAGACAGTTCTAGGGTGTCTGCATGATCCTGATATATCTGTCAGTTGTCTACAGAAGTGGCTCAAAATTTCAGGCCAAATCCCAAACAACCAACTAAATCTCAAGCCAATATGCACTTCCACTGCTTCATTCCTAGTATTAAACACAAAAGAAAATTTTAAATGGAGTACTCTTTTCCATGCATTTACAATAAACGGCCTCGAAAAGCTTAAAGCATGCAATTACCGTAAAATTATTAGCAGTCCATAGGACAAACATGCACCCGTAACAGATTATTAGAGTATAACTTAAATTTTGGTCTGATCCTGTCAGAAAGCATTCTAATTCCACAGTCTTGATTCTAAAATGGTTCTAAAACCATCTTTATTTTCTTTAAGCAATATATAATTTTTCTTCTGATTCTGGGAGCTGACTTAGAGCTAATGAGAATGCTGAATAACTACACTCTTAAAAACGGTCTGTAAAAGCAATGCCCAATGTACTGTTAACATGAAGCAATATTCCATATTGATTTTTCACAGGTGTTATTTTGAATTGCACATTGAATTGTGTATTATGGTTAAAGGAAATGTCCGTAAACTTAGACAATGGCAGATTTTTTTCCCAGCAGAAA
>NW_015508519.1:14882-15291 GCF_001515645.1 Sinocyclocheilus grahami | reverse complement strand
TAAAAGTCGACTTTAAAAAATCAGAAGTCGTTCAACCCCTAGTATTTGTTGACTCACATACTACAGTACATGTTAAGTACTAGTTATTCTGTGTTACATTTAAAGTTAATATATTTTAATTTACTAAATTGCAACTTTATTATTACAAATGTGTAATTGCACATATATATAAATACAAGGCCAACAAGTTTCAATAGAAATGAGATTAATATTTTAGTTTTCTTCACAACCCTGCAAAAAATCTGAGCAACCAAAGACACACAGATGACCCATGACCCAAGTCGGTGACCGATTGTATTTATAGTTTAAGGGGAGGGACATTTCATTCTAGAGACAATTTTATTGGACATGGTGTCCTGAAAGTATCTGTTGGTAAATGCTAGTTCGGTTCATGTTTACACAGATCTAC
>NW_015508519.1:11898-14362 GCF_001515645.1 Sinocyclocheilus grahami | reverse complement strand
AATTTCTAATTAATATATGAAATATGCACACATTGAAAATCATACCCTCCATCATAACTCTCAAATCTCATTCATCATAATTTCATGTTTGATTATGAGACTTGTGAGATCCAGTGGTGTTTGGTGTCAATGATGCAAATTACAATTTTAAGCTACAGCAGAAGATTTTCAGTATATCATTTCAATTTTAGTCTTTTCTTCATATAAAGCTATCATATGACTCCATAAAACTTGATATATAGTGCACAATCATACCTTTATGAAACTGTTATGTATAATTAAAGTATGTTTTGTCGCTTGATAAAGCTTAGATTAGTGGTTCTCAACATTTTTGACTCGAAGGCCGCACGTTGTCCAACACAACATTTTGGACCCATATATAGGCTATTACAGATATTATTATAGATATGCTGTAATTATGACAAAGTAGTTTTTATCAACAGAAACTGGAAGTATTAATATATTAAATTAATTAACCATAATTCATTGTATGATTTCAGACGTTTCATGAACTGATGTTCTTCCTATACAAACAACAGTAATTGAGAGAGAAGATAGAAACATGATTTCAGTTTATAGCTTGACTTTGTGTTTTTGTAGCATTTTAATTATGATTACAGTTCAATTATTTTATCTATAAATAGTAATTTATTCATTTAAATCATTAGTTATCCCGAGGCCCCCATGGAGGTTTGCAGATGCCCACTGGTTGAGAAACACTGCCCTAGATGGACAAGGCAGGTGAAATGTTCTGCAAAATATCTTATTTTGTGTTCCGAGGAAGAAAGAACATCATACAGGTTTTGAGTGAGTGAATGATGACAGATTTTTAATTTGTGGTGAAATATTCCTTTGAGGTATAAACTCACCTTAATGGGTGCAGTACTGAATTTAATTTTCCGGCTTGGGGGCGGATCCTCCTCCACAGGTAATCCAGCAACCTCAGAGCAGCTTGACTGTGGCTCATATACATCATCTTCATCCTCCTCATCCTCGAGCTGACTACCACCAGAGTCTTCTCCTACTGCATTGTAGGCACTGATATCCACCAAATCAGCCTTAGAGTAATTCTCCTTCAGAGTACCATCATCATCCTCCTTCTTACTGACCCCCACTGATGGACGAGCATGTCCATCCTCGCCCTTCCTCCCAGTGCTGGTGATGCCAGACTCCATAGTGTCTCTCTCCAGAGCCTCTCCATTGGAAGTAACTCCCCCATTTTCCAAATTACGGACATCAGCAGAAATAAGAGTACCTTTTGCCTCTGTGGCATAGGCCTGTCCTGGCTTACGCTTATCTAGAGTCTTAGATTCATTGGCACTGGATTCATCCTTCTCCCTTGTCTTTTTCTCATCCAAAGACTCTGTATCCACAGCTGTGATAATGTCCTGAAGCTCAGACGCTCCATTGAGGCTGCTACACCTTCCATCTTGTTCATCCTGGTGCTGGTTTACCCCATCCTCCTTGTATGACCCTGAAGGAAAAGCGCGTACCCGTTTGGTGATGATTTTTGAGTTGAGCGCACCGACCCGGCCGGTGACCCCGCGTAAAGGCAGCGGGGGCGTGTTGGATAGCCGGTGCAGGTTGTTCCGCAGCTCGGCGGCCCGCTCGAAAACGGCACTGAGCTGGCTGACAGTGGGCGACACGGCCTCGCCGGTCCCACCGATCGCGTCCAGGCTATCCAACGACTCCGTGCTGCCGTTAAAACGCGCGACCACATCCAAACGTGACGCATCATGAAAGCCCGCGGCGCGCTCTTTCTTCAGTAGCACGCGATTAGAAGCCGCCTGCTTCTCCTGCTGCTGCTGCTCAAAGATCTTCCTTGTCTCCTGCAGCTTCGAGTACCTGGGCGACGCGTCCGTTTTGCAATCGAAGCGGTTGACGCGCTCGGAGACGCTAGATCCTAGTTTGAGCAGCGCGCTGTGATCCACGTTCTCGTTCAGGCTGCCAGCCCGCGGGAGCGTGAGACGCACCGCTTTGCCGTCGCCGTTTGCCTTTTGCGCGTCTTCAACCTCGGTGGGTGAGGATGCGCCCATCTGCATGAACATGTTTTTGATGCGGTGCACGTTCGAGCCGTACGCGCGACCGCGGCTGGTGAGTTTAGGCTTGCCATCCTGAGCGTCGCCGTTATTTATGACATCGTTCGCCGGCTTCAGCGCCTGAATCCCCGCCGCCTCGTACGCGTTGCGGTGAGGAGAGGGGCTGCGGAGCGCGGTGGTGCTCGCTGGCTTGGAGGAGGATGAGGATTCGGTCTTCATCATGGTCTGTTAGGCTTCTACGAGGTGATGCGATAACAGCATCTCTGAGTCGTTGGCCCAGACGTTTCTGTCAGGACAAAACTGTCGCTGATGAACAATAATGTGCACTGGAATATGATGAAGAGAACGGCGAATTAATGCCCATGAATGCTTGTAGAGTGTCCGTCAGCGGCATGGCACAAGCAACGCACCATCTTCCCGTCTGT
>NW_015508519.1:4503-5558 GCF_001515645.1 Sinocyclocheilus grahami | reverse complement strand
TTGGTGGCTGACTAAATACTTTTTTTCCCCACTGTATATGCAGTTGGTGTAAAGAAAGCTATAGCTTAATTTGTTACTTTTCTAATTGCCCTGTACTTTATCTATAGAAACCTGGTGTTCCCTTGGCCCGAGGAACTCTGCTCACACACTGCTATAAGGATTTAGGCTTCATGGATTTCATTTGTTCTATGATCACAGATTCAGTAAAGGTAAAAAAACCCAGGCTGGGTTCTGTGCAGGTTAAAGTATGCCAATCCAGTAATGCTGCATTCTTTAATGCTTTATTGAATCATGTTGTAGGCATACTCTGGATTCGTCAGGGATGGGAACTGTCCGCAGCTGCGTGTGATTTTCTCTTTCTATGCATCCACCATTGTTTCTGCACTTGATGCAGTGGAGAAGATAACTAACTCTATTATTGCCAAACTGCTTCCATTTGTACAACTGGTAAGACAATAATTCAGTTTCATAATGCAGATGTGGTTAAGTTGATAATTTATAAATATATGTATATGGGTGTGTTTTAGAAGTTTTTAATGGACTATATTAATAATTTATAAATTATTTTTCATTACTCATCAAGATTTAATTGAATCAATATTAAATTACTACATTTACATGCACATCAAGTTCTGTTTAAGTTCTATCAGTTTCAGTTCAATTTGCAGCCATATTCCTAATATGATGTTTAAGGGCATCAAAATATTCTTGTATTGTTATCATTGTTGTTATAAGCATGCCAATCTATAAATGCATGTTTCCTTTCCCCACTGTTATTTCTCAGCAGATTGAAGATGCTGATTTACAGTATTCTTATTTATTAGTTTTATTATTACTGTTTTCACGATCATTTTAAATTTGATTACACATTAAATTCAAAAATGCTGGACTACACCTCCAAATGGCAAGGGTCGGGCATTTGTTAATGTTAATAATAATAACAGTCACGTTAATATCTTTTAATAATTCTATTCAAAAGAATAGTTTTTACTCTATTTCTAATGTAACACATTTACAGTTAAAACAGGGATATTCCAGGAGTGAAAACTGGAATT
>NW_015508519.1:2782-4337 GCF_001515645.1 Sinocyclocheilus grahami | reverse complement strand
ATTTACAGTTAAAACAGGGATATTCCAGGAGTGAAAACTGGAATTTGGGGAATCAGAATATTGTATGCAGTGTTTACATGGTTTAAAATATTCCTAATATTAAACTAATCGAATATTGCCAAATTTCATTTAATATTGGGATGTGCATGTAAACGTAGTCAGTGAGTGATCCCAGTATCTATATCTAGCAGTGATGTATTGCAGATATGCGTTGTGTTTATATGTAATTGACTTAATTGTAATTGGCTGAAATATTTGTCTACCACATTTTACACCTGAATATTGTCACCAAATGGAAGTGCATAAAAACATTATTCGATAGGAATGTTGTTCCAGGACCAAGAAAGGATGCAACCGAACCTAAATAAATGTCTGCTTTTTTCTTTCCCATAACCAGGGACTGAAATCTAACCTTTTAGACTACGTGGCTGCCACTTACATGATTGTGTGTCAGATGGCAGTGAAGGTAGTAATGGAGGCTCAGCTGGTTGACTCTCTGACTGTTCAGTTGTGCAAGTCTCTACGTCGAATGCCTCGGCTGTCCAGAGAGGGTTTGAGCTGCATTGTCATCCTCTTGCAGAACCAGAAAGAAGGAATTGTTGGTCCAAAGTAAGTTTTAGTGATTTTCCAACTCCATGTCACACTAAATTAGTAGTTGTATAAGATGTGTTAAAGTCTAGTCTAGTGCTTTTTCTCAAATGGCATCTAAAATATTATTATAATCTTTTGTCTTTTCCCATTAGGGCATTTGGATACATGTGTGCTATCCCCACCCTGGTGTCCACTCTCCAGAGTATAGCAACAGTTCATGACATCAGTCCCCTGCTGCGTTATCTGCTGCCCCATCTCATACACTTTGTGATGACCCAGGATGGTTGGTTTCTATCTGAGCTCTGTATAAACTTGCAGTGGCATCTCTTCTCTGAAGATATATGCACTAGTTAGCAAATGACAAGATTCCAATAATTTCCTTTTCATGTTGACTTTATAACGTAGCTTCTTTTCATTAACCTACAACTCTTATAAACTTGCCATTGTGTTCTGTAAATGTTGGTGGATCTTATGATATGTTGCTTTTGAGGTCCCTTATTTGCACGTTGCTTTGTATAAGGCATTTACAGGTTTGGATAAATGTAACCGAAGTGCTCCTAGTAAGAGCTGTGTAATATCAGACAACTAGTAGAGTATATTGGCAAAAAGTCTCTTCTCATCTCTTGTGAAATGCTGCATTCATTTTTTTATCACAGGGACCGTAATAATGAGATTGCCGCTGTGAACTGTTTCCAGGCAACTTTCATAATGCTCAAATGAATCCATGTGCGACAGCAGAAAACATCATCACTACATTAATTCACCTGTGTACTAAAAATTCATTTTAAAGGCTGGAATACACCACGTGACGTAATTTGCTTTATTTATTGTGTCCCTGTAGATGAGCAGCAGAATGAAAGTTTGTCAGACAGTACTGGACTATTACAGTCAGTGTTTCAGGACCTTCCACTGTCTGGCAACCTGGAGAACACTGCAGCCAAGTAAGTGTGGTTTAATGTAGCTT
>NW_015508519.1:0-830 GCF_001515645.1 Sinocyclocheilus grahami | reverse complement strand
TCACAAATGCAGCCAAAATATAACATGAACATTTAATTGAAATCATGTGTCCCAATTGGGAAATCCACAACAGAAACACTTTTTTAAATAATGTAGGAATATAGATAATGAATTTTCCACACTAAGAAGGATGCACCAGCTTAGCTCTGTCTGGTCTTGCTTTCCATAGGTGTTCGGTGCTAAAAGAGGCTGTGCGAGTTCTCGATGACCCGTGTATTTTTGAGGGCAACCCAGATCTTAAGGCACAGATTAGTTGGGAGATTCTGCCCTTCTTGGTGTTGACCAATGCTGCGCCCAAGTGTGTGGAGCTGCAAATGGCATCTTGTGTTGCTGAAACCACTTTGCTTTCCCAGCATCCCCTTACTCATGGTTGGGCCAAAGGTAAACACTCCTGCTGTTTTACGGTGAAATCTATTTTACAGCAAGAAGAAAAAATATGTATTTTTTTAATAATAAAGCCTACTTCATCAAATTTAATATGCACGTTTCTAAGGCCTCTAAATTTCACAATCACAGTCAAAACATGAAATGAAAAACCTTTGCACAATTCTTCATGCCTTCTGATATTTGAGAAACATAAGAATAACTTTTAATTAGATAGTAATGTTTCAGGATTAACACTGTTGGACTGAAGCAACTTGGGTTTATTTGGTTATCCATACCTCATTAAAAAAAATAATAATGTTAATGTATCAAATATGATACATGTTTATTTGTGCATCTCTCAATCATCCTTGTATTGCATGCCATTATATGTTTTGCCCCCAACAATAAAAACTAAAGAAATGTATGATATGACATGATATAGAACTTGATATTATATAGTTTTT
>NW_015508518.1:17242-21919 GCF_001515645.1 Sinocyclocheilus grahami | reverse complement strand
CATCTCCTTCAAGCAGGATACACAAAAAGCACATTCAACTCGGATAGTTGTGGTAATAAACATCTCGTATATGAATATAATTTATGGGGCCCTTGGCTTCGGTCACCTACCTTTGCCTAATGGGTAAATCCACTTGATACCCCTGGGTATCAATCAAATCGCAGCAGCAATACTTTATATTGGTTCGCATTCATTCCCCTCACAGATCACGAGACTAACAGCAACATTATCACTGCAAACATCGAAACAATCATTTACACGAACATACAAAAACATAAAATCGCTCAATTCTTAATAAACTTTACATGTTTTCCTCACATAGACCTAATTACTGCCTGCTGCTCTATAAGTCAGAAAACACACAAACAGCTAGATGACAGAAAACAAGACAGAAACATACTCGTTTATTGCTGCAAACATACTGTGTAAAGTGTGTTTTACAGTTGTTTAAATAAGAGAAATACCGTGAACTGCTCACCTCTCCTCAGAAGATCGCTGCAGCTGCGTCCGAAAGCTTTGATGACTCTTTGTTCAGGGTTCCTCCTGAAAGTGATTTGTTACTCAGCTCTCACTGAATCCAGGACTGCAGCCGTCCAGCTCAAGAACAAAAAAGAGGGCGTTTCCCAATCACTGGGCGTGTTCACACCAGGATAGGCGTTTTTTAATTATCCAATCAGAAAAGCCTTAAGACGAAGCCAAGTGTTATTTTCTTTTTACTTTCTGAAGTTAATAGCTATTTTGTTATGTTTAGATCACGAGAAAACAACTTATGTCAAGTTTATGATAAATCAAGAGGAAAAAAATAATGCTGCATGCCTTTAGGACATTCATAAACCAGGGAACAAATGCATTTTTCCTGCTGCACAGGCGTACACGGTTAACAAAGTCACCTTGAAGTTCATCTTCAGAAGTGGAGCCAATTAAAATTAGAAAATGGCTGCCTCCTCTCTCCAGACCCTTAAAACTCATCTATTCACTCTGTTCTCTAAATAACTAATTTACCTTTCTGCTTCTCAATTTCCAGATTTCTGTCTGTGCTCACCAAAACAACATTTATTTGATCAGAAATACAGGTAAAGCAGTAACATTATGAAATATCACAATTTTAAATAACTGTTATAATATAAAAAAACTGTTTTACTATGATGTTTAATTTGAATTTTCAGCAGCTATTACTCCAGTCGTCTGTGTCTTACAATTCAACAGAAATGATTAAAATATTCTGTTTTGATGCTCAAGAAACACTTCTTATCATCTCAAAAACAGTTGTGCTGCTTCATTTGTGGAAACAGTGATACATTTTTCAGGTTACTTTGAATATAGCTTTTAAAAGAGCAGCATTTTGTTTAAAATATGATTTTTGTCCAACAATGTAAAAGTTTTTACTGTTGCTTTTTATCAATTTAATGTGCCCTTGCTGAATACAAGTAATTCCTTAAAGAAAAAAATTACTTTCTGACCCTAAACTATTGAACAGTAGAATATACAATGTACATTAAAAAAACCTAAACAAAACACAAGTTTCTACCCCAGGAAGTCTCCCAGGGCACCTCTTCCTGTGTGCAGTCAGTAACAGTCCAGTCCTGTGTCCTCTTCATGTGTGCAGTCAGTAACAGTCCAGTCCTGTGTCCTCTTCATGTGTGCGGTCAGTAACAGTCTAGCCTCTGAAGCTGCAATCAGACAATGAGCTCTCCGAGCCTTCGGTCTGTCTTCTTCAGACACTGACAGAAGATTTAAAGACTGAGATTTTCATGAAAAACTGCTCAGAAAATGTTTTAAAGCCATTAATAAAATGTTTAATCTCAGCAACTCTGCAATTGTTGCTGCAACAGACATGTTTGGTTGTGAAATTCCTGTTGATTATTGAATATATATTATTTATTATTAAAGAAATATGTTTACAATTATATTTATTGTGACATTGAATTATTTTTTTAACTCGTGATTCAGATACAAAAAGAATGAGAGACACAGTGGTTTGATTCACATGTCATTCTTCTACACAGTTTATTGGTCAGATACAGTTTATACTCTTCTTGTTATGCATATTCACTGATTTTAGACAAAAAAAAAATCTCAGAATTGATTGGATAAACAAGTGAACAGATTATCGTAAGGCCTCCTTCTTCAGTTTATCATTTATGTATATGGTGTTCTCTTTTCAAGACCAAATGTATCTGTCAACTGATAAAAACACAGCAAACTCTATGTGCTATTGTGCATTTTCACAGAAATTATATGAAGTATGGACTTAACTTGAATTAAAAATGCTTATTTTTGCTATTGTATGCTCATTGTGTAAATGTAAGCTATTAATTTAAATTATAGAGAAGCACAAACTGGGCGCTGACGTAGTTTTCTGCATATTGGTCGACAAATATGAAAGAAGTCAGTTTCGGCCCGGAACAACCTTTTCTACAGAGTTATTGGAAATGTTTGGATCAGATGAATTGGAAACAATTCTATGCAGCTACCACTGGAATCGTGATCCATGAATAATGGATCTGTTATGATAGTATAGGTAATAAACATTGTCACTGTCGCTAAAAAATGCCTAATTAGTTTGTTTTATTTCACAGTATCAGTCTTGTCTATGCCTATATGCATTAGCTATAGCATTACACTAGCATAAAAATAATAATAATAATGAAGTAGGCTATTATTGATAACAGCCAGGCTATAGTCTTCCCGCCTAACATAGTCTACCTGGAACCGTGGCAGATTGAATGACAGCGTTTGTTGTATTGGAGGTGTCCACCAGGCTTTTTTACCAACAGGAATTTTAGCTTAGCAATAGAATATAAAAACAACTAGAACAAAAGTTGCTAGGCAACAGTGACGTGCATCTTCAACCGCGGGAAAAAGTCGCAAAAGCAGAAAATATACACCATCTGTAATGCGATCGGTCAATTTGACCGCTTTGGCCAGTCAAGGTAGAAATACTCATAACTCTTTTGTGTTTTGGAATTGTAATAAAATAATGTTATATAAAATATACACACATTTAGGAAAAGTCAGGGTATTATAGTTATATGGGTTTTATTTCAACAAAGTTATTACATTTTCAAATTTAAAAACGGTCAAAATGACTGCCTTGACAGTTCTAGTGTTAACAGTTTGTCCATATCCATATATCAATTTTAAAAAAGTTCTTAAAAATAAATCTGAAAAACAGTCAAGTAACAGTATCAAAAAGGACAAAAGGTCCAGTAAACATCTGTAATATCATTGTGATATTTCCTGCTTTAGTACTATAACATTTATTCTGTAGGAATAAAAACAAAAGCGGGTTTGATCCAAAGCGACTTACAAATGAGGACAATGGAAGCAATCAAAATCAACAAAAGAGCAATAATATGCAAGTGCTATAACAAGTCTCAGTTAGCTTAACGCAGTACACACAACAAGGCTTTTTAAATAATATAATAAATAAAAAAAATGAAAAAATAAACATAGAATACAAAAAGATTAGAGAAGCTAGTATTAGTTTCTATCTTTTTTTATAAATAAAACAAGCTGTTATAATGAATTTAGGTAAAGGGGTGCAGAGCCAGTGGTGGTCTTGTAGGCAAACATTAATGCCTTGATTTTAATGCAAGCAGCTACTGGTAGCCAGTGCAAATTAATAAACAGAGGTGTGACGTGCGTTCTTTTTGGCTCATTAAAAATTTATCTTGCTCTGGATTAATTGTAAAGGTTTGATAGAAGTGGCTGGAAGACCTGCCAAGAGAGCATTGCAATAGTCCAGCCTGGACAGAACAAGAGCTTGAGCAAGGAGTTGTGAAGCATGTTCCAAAAGAAAGGGCCTGATCTTCTTGATGTTGAATAAAGCAAATCTGCAGGACCGGGCAGTTTTAGCAATGTTGTCTGAGAAATTCAGCTTATCATCAATCACAACTCCAAGGTTTCTGGCTGTTTTTGAAGGAGTTATGGTTGATGAGCTTAACTGGATGGTGAAATTGTGATGAAACGATGGGTTTGTTGGAACCACAAGCAGTTCTGTCTTGGCAAGGTTGAGTTGAAGGTGATGGTCCTTCATCCAGCAAGAAATGTCTGTTATGCTGGGTACACACCACAAGAAAATCGGGCTGATGTGGGGCCGATTTCTCCCCTTCCGACAATCCTAGGTAATGTCCCGATTATCTTGGTGGTTCTAAAGATGATCTTTTCAGATTTGTCCGGTGGTGTGAGGTGTGTTAAGGGTGACTGAATCTGCTCGGAAGAACATTGGAGGCGCCCCGATCGCGAATCGTAATTTTACGATCAGAAATCCTGATGTGTGGGGGAACATCGCGGCACACCAAACACTATAGGAGCAAAATGGTTAAATCTAGGACTTTTTGTCCTCATGTTTGTGGTCTCTCACATTTTGAAGATCTTATAATATTTTTTTAATATTTTAGTGTGTACCCAGCATTAGACAAGCTGAGATGTGAGCAGCTATCGTCGGATCATCAGGATGGAATGAGAGGTAGAGTTGAATGTCATCAGCATAGCTGTGGTATGAAAAAATCAGTTCATGCAACTGTTGACTATGATTGAAGGTGATGATAAAACATGAATGTGGTTTATGATCTGGTGGCTTGATTCATCTCTGGGATGTTTTTACACCTGTTACCTTATCATTAATCTCCTCTCTCTAGATCTGCATTAATTATTTCGCCCGTTTGTTGATTC
>NW_015508518.1:1961-16023 GCF_001515645.1 Sinocyclocheilus grahami | reverse complement strand
TAACATCAGCAACAGCAGCCTGTCAACACTGAACACAGACGAACACTAGATCAGGACAGATTCTGTAACATCAGCAACAGCAGCCTGTCAACACTGAACACAGACGAACACTAGATCAGGACAGATTCTGTAACATCAGCAACAGCAGCCTGTCAACACTGAACACAGACGAACACTAGATCAGGACAGATTCTGTAACATCAGCAACAGCAGCCTGTCAACACTGAACACAGACGAACACTAGATCAGGACAGATTCTGTAACATCAGCAACAGCAGCCTGTCAACATCAGCAACAGCCTTAAAGCAGCTTTAGAAAATGTAAACTATTTAGGGCCAGTTTTACTAAACGGCAAATTAGCTAAGAGCGCAATTCCAAAACAGCGCAGATGGGCGTGGAAATTTCTGTGGGTGATTTACTAACAATGCGCAAATTAAAGAACACAGACACATCATCTCATTTACATATCGACCAACGCAATATACCAAGTGCAGCGCAAATTAGAGCAGTCGCAAATAAAGAAATAAAGAAGCCACAGTACGCTGGGTTGCAAGAAGTTTTGATAGACCTGTAATTGCTTGACTCCTAGTTGAGGATTTCAAGTCGTCTTTTATTTCCTGAAGCAAATTAAAAAATAGCATGTCTTGGCAAACGATATGATCGGATAATGTGTTTAATACGTGTGGAAAAATTCCTCTCCCTTCTACCCTTTTCTCTGTTCTCTGCTGTGCCTCCTCATGACAACAATAATTGCTGCCATTTCAAGCGCAAAGCAGTTAAAGACATGCTTTTTTTCGGTGTTAAATAATGGTGCAAATACTAGTAATTTGAGGAGCGCAAACGTTAGTAAATGTCATTGCGTGATTCATTTGGATACTCTCCACCCATATATTTTGCCTCTGAAAAGGAACCATTAACGTCTAGAAGGCTTGCCACATTAACGTTCAGAGAGCTCCTACAAATGCATATTCAATAAGGTCAGGCACAAAAATAACTGTGTCCACTCATTTTCAGCGCCAATTCTTCACTGCACATCTTTAGTTAAACCTGACAGTACTATTTTTACGGCAAAAGACAGCTGGCGCTGTTTGTAAAACTGACCCTAGTATGAATGGGAATCTTACGGAATTCTATTATTCTGAAGGCTCTTAATGATTCTAGATGTGATAATTGTTTCCTTCATAATTACATTTTTCAGAACTTTTGAGATAGAAAGTAAAACAGAGCTCCCATAAATGCAAACCAATAACTGACCTAAAATTATTATTAAAATACTACTAATAAAACAATATGCCTTTAATAAGTTAAAACATAATTCAATGCTACTTCAAGGCTTGTAGTAGACATCACCCAGAAAGCTACTGAATGAAACACAGACAGACCTGCGACAGAGAAACAGAATAATAGAGCTAGAGAGAAAAGCAGTGAGACCTGAGGTGGGAGAGGTGTGTGAAGAGAGGCAGAATGCTCTGCAGCTCTTCCTCTGGTATGGAGGTCCACCGTAGATTGAGTGAAGCTGCAGTGCAGTGCTGCAGTGTGAAGCGCAGGGCCACACAGTCAACAGAGTCCAGATCTCTGCTCTGCAGGTTAATGTAGTTCTTCACTGAACTCAACAGACTGGACACAAACCCAGCAGAGCCGGACTCATAGATCTCTCTGATTGCACACAGCATGAAGGCAGAGCTCATCCTGTACAGACATATTTTTCATTATTAAATCATTATACATTTTTTATCATACTATTCAGTTTGTTTTTATGTGCAAAAATGAAAAGCAATACATTTTACATGCATATTTTGTGAAAACAATAATTGTCTACCGTTTAAACTTAATCCGGTTCAGGAATGGCAGAATTTCTCTAATGTTGACCTGAATGTTGCTCTTTCTGAGGTTCACAGTGATTTGCTGAATTCTGTGCTGCAGGAAATAATGTAGCTCTTCCCAGCTCAAGGAACAGGAAGTCAGATCCCCGCCCACTTTCTGCAGGAAGCTTTGAGTTAGTTCCTCTTCCTGAGCTTCATAGACACATTCAACAAGCTTCTGGAGAGTCACTTTAGACAGTCTACACAAACACACACACACACACACACACACACACACACACACAAAGAGTTCATTATATTTATATATTGTTATTGTAGATATAAAATCAAACACTTGAAATGTGTCCTACAGTCAGACCTGAGAGTCACTGCTCCCTGGTGACACAGTAGGACAGACACAGAAACAGACTGAATCTTGTGTCCAATCAAGTTCAAACACTGGACAGTCCAGAATCTCAGAAGGATGGCCAAGCTGCTCAGGACTCTGGACAGATTCCTCTCTGACTGCTGTTCCTCATTCAGATCAAGTGTGATCTCATTAACAGTGATGGGAGCTGGAACCTTCATAGACCTCAATGCCTGCACTACTCTCACCACCATATAACCACTCAGCCTGAAAAACAACAACAACACACTGTTTGATGAAACGAATCAAACAAACAAATAGCATTTAAAATGTTAAAGGCACAATACGTAAGATATTTGCAATAAATATCCAAAAACCTCTAGATATTTTGTTAACCTGTGTGCTTACATTATGCTAAAAGTTTCCAACAATGTCTAAATCCAGAGAAATTCACAATTTTAAGTAGTTAAATGGTCCATGTCTTCGTGTCACATGTCAGTGGGGTAATTTCCCGCTATTCTCGGTTGTTAGTAGAAACCATGGAATCACGGTGTGTTTCTTGAAAAAATGTGGAAGATGTAGTGGTAGCGCCAAAGCCAACAATCTCTGGTAGCATCTAGCAAGCCACAGCTGTTTGTTTTACACATTCACGATGTGCTACAATTATGCATGATCACTGGCTAAGGGTTCTGTCGCCAAAAATAACCCCATAAAATGAAAACGGCTGTGGAGGTGAACACGACAAATCCCATGATTCCAGCTACATCTTTGATAAATCTTTCATAAATGATTTATAGGAGTGAAACTTACATATTGTGCCTTGAAGTGAATTTATAATGCTGTCTGTACCTGAGTGTGTGTATGTTTGTGATGTGTCTGAAGAGAAGCCGGGTTCCTCTGACAGAGACAGCTGTAGGTTTTAGAGTGAGGTCGAGTCTGTCAGAAGAGAAACGTAAGAATCTCCCCACAGACCTGCAGGTTTTGCTGGGTAAATGACTTTCCAAACTGAGGGAGAAGCCAAGAGCCTCAAACAGTGAAGTCACCAGCTCTGGATTCTCTCTTAACTGGACCGCTTTAACTAGAGTTAACAAACACTTCTCAGAACAGCTGAAAAACACAATAAATACTTGATTACAATCACTACATAACTCAACATGACCCATTATACAATTGGAAAAATAAATTAACAATTTATGAGCAAAATCTAAAAAGACTCATTAAGAACTTAAACATGTTCAAATTTATAACAAAAACTTTGTCAAGTTTTAGTTGTAGGATTGTGGGGACTGAAGTGTAGAATTCAATGGCCTGTATTATAATACACAACAAGGCAAGACAAGGCAGGGCAGGGCAGAGATGGGCTGGATACAGCAGGGAAGACCAAAACACGCAGGGAGAACATACGGACACATTAGATGACAGTCAGACACAGAAGAGAGAACAGAAGGACACAAACGAGAAGGATAATGAGGGAGAACAGGTGAGGTAAATGAACAGCCTGAGGACTCCAAAGCCACACTTAAAGACAAGACAATATATGAGTGTCACAAAACAAAGACCAACCTCAGCTGTGAGATGTGTTGCAGACACTGAAGGAAACTCTTCACTTCACTCTCTTCCTCTGAACATCTTCTCAGCTTTACTGGTTTCTTCTCTGTCTGGAGCTTCAGCACTTCCAGGAGGACGGAGCTCTTTCTCGCTGAGAGATCTATGATCCAGACATCAGGTGACTGGAAAACTGACTGTAATGCTGGAAGATAACTCCTGCCTGTTTGAGTCTCATAGTTCTTCACACGAGAGCACAGATCCAGCAGGAAATCACTCTGATCATCACCATCTTCATCCTCTTCATCAAAAGGGAAGGTTTTGTAGCTGCACAGAGATGACAGCAGAGTCGAGAATCTTGTTCCTGCATCTTTGTCAGTTTCTACTGCAGCAACACAGAGATTCAGCAGGAATCTTACTGTAGACATCCTTTCTTCTTTATTATAAATGCCCCAGAACCTGATAATATACAATCAAGAACCAAACACTTCATTAATTTGAGATAACTTGCATCACTTAATACACTTCTTCACATCAAACACAAATAAATAATTCAACAAGAAGACTCAGGGATCTGATTTGATAATGTTTTAGCTGAAATGCAGAGCAATGGGATGTTATTTGTGCAAAGTCTGTGGGTATGAAAGAGAAAGATGGGGCCTTAAGACCTGTTCACACCAAGGACAGTAACTACGTTTTAATAATCGTTTTCATTCTATGAGAAAAGGTAAGTCCATACCATAGCTATAACAACAGCAACACAGAGGAACAATATCATTAGAATGATTTGTTTTTTTAGTCGTTGTTCAGTCTGTATTTCACACAGCATGATGAGAAACAGTTTGGTCTAATACAAGAGAGCTAATATCTTGAAGCAAAGTACACACTAAATGAATAATTTACAGAAATCTGGACACGAGTCACTATTTTCTCCATCATCTCTGATGTTTTAACCTCATCCGTCCCTCCAGAACCTATAACAAAAGTGTCCCTCGCGGGTCAAAATGACCCGAACGCCAAACATTACTCACATTATTTTGGTCCAGAAATCTTATATTGGTCCATTTTTCTACTTTTATTTTTTTTTTCTTCTTTTTTTTTTTTGTATGTAGATTTTTTTAAATATTGTATTTCGTTCACATTAAATTTTGGATATTCTTATGAAAATTAGCATATTTTTATACATTTTTCGCCAAAAAACAAAACAAAACCAGGAAAGACACAATTTCTGCATATTTATACTTTAAACATGATGATCCATCAGGACCTAGGTCACTGAGTGTCTCTGATGACATCTGGTGGGGAAAAATTACATAAAATTGCATATTATGATTACAGCCACTAGAGGGGCCTATTGAATCATCTCCTTGATGGCGAGGAACCATTTGGCAATTTAAAACCCCTATACAAACGTAACATCTCTGACCAGAACTGTAATTTATATGCAAATGTCAAAAGGCTAAAAGGGGTCTCTTAAGCCATAAACACCCAAAGATCATGCATGATTCTACGTAGACACTACAATCCTATGGAGATTCTTAAATGAGCCAAACAAGTGACATTTTTAAAACTACACCAACTTGAGGCTTCATTCCGCTTTCAGATATATCTCAAGGCTTTCAGATATACTGTATATCAAAACATTAAAAAAAACCTTCTCAGGTTACTTATGTAACCATGGTTCCCCAGTAGGGAACGAGACATTGCGTCCTCTAGCTTTCGTTATGGGGAACGCCTCGTCGTGACCCGTGTCTGAAGCATACATTGAAAAAACACCAACTCGTTGGCCGGCGACGTCACTACCGGTGCGACTATTAGTATAAATAGGTGCCGGGAGAACACATCATCCTCTTCTTCGTATGAATCTTGCATTTTATTAAACCCACATAGAATCCTCGAATTGACTCAGTTTTTTTGTGTGTGTTCCATGCTCAAGTGTGACAAAATTAAATAAATAACAAATCTGCACTTTTTTAGTAAATTCCATGCTTTTCCAGTGGCGGGTCAAAATGTCCCGCGAGGGATACTTTTTATATAACACCCACTTAAACTGCTCGAATTCACTGGAATTTTTTTTCCCGTGTATTCCCGGTTCAAGTGTAACAAAAGTAACACTCTCATACCATAACGATAAACGCTTGAGTTTTTAAAAAATCTTTAAAAATGAGTTTCAGGTCAAAATGACCCGAGGGACGGATGAGGGTTTTAATCTGACTGCTTGAATGCATTCGCTTACTGGATCCCTGATGATAAACTGTACAGGAGTTCAAATGATCTGATCACAGAAGAACAGAAACATGATGAGGTCTCTTGTTGAAAACCCTGCTTCTTTTTGCTTTTATTTCCATGATAATACACTGAATGAAATTATAAATCATTAATTCATTTATTTTTACCCCTCTGCGTACATTTGACATGCTCTGGCTCTGGGGAAGTGCCTCCCACACTTTGAAAACTCCTAAATTAAATTAAACGATAGAGAATGTGAATATAATCTCATATTGATGACTGACACACACCATCATGACTATAGTGTTAACTGTTAACTGTTATTGTCAGCTACATCATTTACAGTGGTGGAGGTAAGGAATTACAACTACTCACGTCGGGTACTTGTACTTTTTATATATTTTTAAAGCTGTACTTTTACTTGTACTTAAGTACAAATTAAGTAAAATAATCTACTTCCTTACTTTTAAATCATAGTTCGCTACTGAGTACGCCCACAATTTTAATTGATATCCAAAACATTGACGGCACTTCAGTAGCTAATAAAAATAAGATAAAGACATCCGATCGTAAAGGGACCAATAACAGCCCTGATATCTGAAGCGGGAAAAGCCGCCGCTGCAGCAGGTGAAGAGCTGATCAGACAGTGAGGGAGCTCAGCGTCATTTATGGACTCAAAGTTTGGAGAAACAAACTACATGGTAGTGTTATCATAAATGAGCAAGATCACTGGAGTACTCGAGCGATACCGGCTCTATATCAGCACGGCTGTGATTAGGCCAGAGGCACGAGGCCGCTGATAGAGCCGGTATCGCTCGAGTACGAGAGTGATATTGCATTTATACAACAGTTTGACGGAACATGTGTGTAATTAAACAAGAAACAACGGAGCGCCTAATAAAACCCTCTTTCGTGCGGAACTACTTCCTTCCGCCACGGATTCAATGCTCAAGTTGACAGTTAAACATACGTCACTTTTAGAATCTGTATCAAGGGCATGTGCTGCTTCAGTTAGGTTATTAGTGAGGAATAATGAGGTTATAAGAGAGAAACAATATTAACTAACGTACTCTACGATTCGCTCAGTGAATAATAATAAAAAAGAAAACATAGACCCGGCTAGAACAGGCGGAGTGATACAAAATTGTGAAAGGGCGTTCCACAATATCTCACGGTTCTCAACCAATCAGATTTGAGAACCAGAACGAACTGTTGTATAAATATCTATATTATGATACCGATACTGAAATATCTGACACAGTACTCATTTTCCACAGTATCTACCGAATATACACTGATACAAGCTGTGTCTCTCTCTCCTCTCCGACAGTGAGTTTGACACGCATCTGCCTCCTGTCAGTTACAGAGTCTGAATATCCGCCAGATTGCAGGTATCCCGCATAATTTTAATAATCCCTGCGCAAATGTGGCGAGCTCTTTATTGTAACTTGAGAACAGTCATGTAATCGCAGAAAACTGGATGCGAGCTCTCAGATAGGCCTAACTTATACAAATGAACTGCTTGTGCGCAGACTGTGTGCAATCGCGATCTCTCCACGCTTTTAAAGTAGAAATTATTTCTCTTTGCTCCTGAATTAAACTTTGTCAAAAGTTATCAGAATAAATCCACACCTGACCGATGAAAAGCCTACCGGAAATTTGATTGGCTGTAAGTGAAACCAGAAAGTCTTTCAACAATCAAAGATGGAACTTTAATTTCTTTACAATGTAAGTTTATGCTAGAAATGTTTATGAATGGGATATTTGTATGATTTGTGCATATACATATCCTAGTCTGCCTAACTGCATCACTACATTGTACAGACATTACAGGTCAAAGCCATCTGATGATCCATTTATCTCAACAAATAACATATGGCTCTTAAAACACCGTCTATAAAAATTCAGTGGTGTCATTTCAAATACCTCTACTGAATTGAGGTCATTTGTTTTATAATTTTATTACTGACTGCTTGTATTTTTTTGTAAATACAATTCAGTTTGAAATCAAAGTTGAAATCAAGCTTTCTTGTGCTGTAAGCTTTTGCAGCAAAGTTACCCTATTTTAAAGACACAGATACACAGAATGAGCAAATGTTTAAGACTGAGATTTTTGTAATGGTAATTGATCAATATTTCTATGCATGCAAGTAAAATTGTTTATCATATACAGTGAACATGTCTTTTTAGAAGACTTGGATGAAACCACTCAAAGCTTGAAATAATAATTGCCTTAAAAATGGATGGACAAAAAAAAATTGAGATATTAAAATATCTATATGGCAGTACACAGTATGTGGTAGTTTTGATTGTTGAAAAATTTGTCATGAAATCAAAAATGGCCCTACTTACTTTTTAGTGCACATTACTAGTCTTGTGGTGAACAATTAAACCGTGCAAGTCAATACACTGAGAAAAAGAATTGTCTGCCGTCGTAATCGTTAATCAAAAACTGAAAATGGGCTTCCGCTCTGGAATGGCGTTCTAGCTCTGATGACGGCTTCAGGAGAATCCTCTTGTTAAGTCATGACGTAAGGACTGCTGTTTCTGGGTCCATGCCTCTACTCATTTCACTTGAGAATACCATCTCAACAGCTTAAATATGTCATATTAATGAAATAGTGCTCATAAATGGCTAAGCATTTAAAAATTTGCTGTGCACACTACAGTCTCTGTGCTCACTACAGTCTCCGTGCTCACAGTGTCTCAGACAGTAATATTTTAGCTGAATCACTGTCTGGCATCTGGGATTTCAGTATGGAGATAAAGGTTAGGGTTATCATTTTTCAGTATTACATGACATCGTGGGTGTATATTAGCACAGTTTGTTGTTTTTTGGGGGCGTCTGGCAGAGCGTTAGGACCCAGAAGCAGTGAAGCGTAATGTCAGACGTAACAAGTATTCAACCGTGAATCTGCTGAGCAAGAGGTGGAGAGGAGGTGCACCACAATAAAACCTCGCCCTTTATTCAATAATCCGTTTCACTCGGAAATACATCACAACACTGAAGTCAGTTGCAGCTTCCGGTTCACGGGTACTTTACTATTGATATTTTTCAAGGTATTGAAGTTAGAAATTCCTGCATCATAACCACTAATTCACATACTTTGTCAATAAGATAAAAGTGGGTTTTGTTCAAAGTAGCTATTATCCACATACATCTTTGATATGAATGAATATTTTTTGGTAATTCATCAAATATCACCAGCTAAAAGTAACTAGTACTTTGAGTAGTTTTTGAGAAGAGTAATTTGTACTTTTACTTAAGTACTGTTTTGACACCAGTACTTTTACTTGTAATTGAGTATTAGTACAGATTTTCAGTTCTCTTTCCACCACTGATCATTTAGCACATGTACTTTAGCAGCATCCACTGGTTGAATCTACAAGGAGGCCCCATAAATGCACCCATAATTTGTGCTCAAACATCTACAGATATGATGAGTATTCAGACCCTCGGCCAGCTGTATCTCACCCTGCACAAAAACTGAGCTTAGATTTAGTTTAGAATGGTCAGAATGCATCACTCTATAGCTAACACTGAAACAAAACACAGCCCCTAATCTAAAGACCCTCATTAAAACAAAAAAAAATGTACAAGTATATGCAGAAATCATATTTCACAATAACTGTAAGTAGCCAGAGATTTTCTCACCTCAGCTGTGAGATGTGTTGCAGACACTGAAGGAAACTCATCACTTCACTCTCTTCCTCTGATAATCCTCTCAGCACTACTGGTTTCTTCTCTGTCTGGAGCTTCAGCACTTCCAGGAGGACGGAGCTCTTTCTCTGTGAGAGATCTATGATCCAGACATCAGGTAACTGGAAAACTGACTGTAATGCTGGAAGATAACTCCTGCCTGTTTGAGTCTCATAGTTCTTCACATGTGAGCAAAGATCCAGCAGAGCATTGCATTTTTCTGGGTCGTATTGTCCTCTCACCTCAAAAAGTTTGCAGTCGCACTGAGAAGATTTATGCAAGAATTCTACAAAGAATTTGATTTGCTTCAGCGGTTCTTTACAAGTGTTTAACCTGCAACAAAGAAATCAAACATAAGAGCATGTACTGATTGACTTGATTTATTTTTTTTAGGATTATGCCCACCAGACAATGCTAAGATATGTCTAGGGGTTATGGATGCTAATTGCAGCTGTCCATTTAACAGGGTAACTCTTCTTAAGGTGAATTCCCATCCCTCGTGAAAACGAGATAGAACTATGAAACTCAGAACTCCGTTAACAGACTTTCCTTCCTCTGAACTGTATGTTTGTGTGTTTTAGCTTAAGTTTATGTGATCTAGAATAGCCAATAAATTTCATGTTTCATTTATAAGTAAGCAATTGTCTGGTGTCAGATAATTTTGTGTCAACTCTATTGCCAAAAGATCCTTGCTTGCTACCTAGCTCGTAGCTTACGCATAATAATTACCTCTCTTTCAAGAGCTGACAAATCATCAAATTTTGTATTTCACCCGTGGCCAGGGAGAATACAAAATTTACATATTCAATTGGTAATATACACTGACATCAGCGTCTCGCTGGCCGAGTAGCTGATAAAAGTATAAACTATTGAAAGTCAAAGTCAGTTTTGATCAGGTGGACCTCAAATTCTCAGATCGAGTTCTTTTAAAACCTGAGCTAGAAATAAACCTGAATGAATTAATAATGATTAATTCCCTTACAACTAAGTAAATTATTACACCATAACTCACTGACCTGCCTACGCTCACACAAGATGAGAGAGACAGACTGACCACTGAACACACACGGGAGTAAATAGAGGCTTGTTTGAGATGAGCGAAATGTGCAGAACCAATTACAGCCAGATGCATGCATGCACATCACAGACACATTTTTGGGACACGGCCAGTCAGAGAAAAGTGGATCCTCTTCCTCCTCTGATCTGCATGTGATCACAATCTTGGCATTGGGCAGGAGCTCGTGCTTCATTATCTTCCATAAGATTAAATTTTCTTCCAAACCCATCACACAATCAAACACAATGACAACATTCTCAGAGTTTTTCTCAATATCTTGAAACACTTCTTTTCTGTCTTCATCCAATGGTAGTGAATACACATCAAACAAAAGAGCATCCAAACTGGCAACACTATTGTGGGCCAAAACACTTTCATCAAAGTAAAACATGTAGTCTATCTGTCCGTCATCCTTCTCCGCCCAAAGTCGCAGCATTTCCTGGACAACTGTAGTCTTTCCTACTCCAGGTTTGCCGATGATGAGGATGCTTTTGTCGTGCCATCTCAGGAGCTCCTCAGGTGACCGTGCTTGTTCCTCGCTAGGAATGTAAGCGTTCAGCTTTTGGGGCCGTGGCTTTTTGCATTTTTTGTTTTTCAAATTTATTTGGCATTGAGGAGTTTTTACCTCAGAGTCGGTCTCTAAAACCAGAGGTATAAAACCTAAGTTTCCTTGTACCTTGTCATCCAGATGTTTACAGAAACATTTCCTTTGGTTCTTCAAGATACTTTTTGCTTTCGTCTTGAGCTGTGTCTGGTAGTTTTTACAAGGCTTTGTACCTAAAATAGCAACAAATGCATAAAAAAATATTGAAATATGTTAAATGTGTTAATTTTAGGGATGCACCAATACCACTTTTTCCAGTACTCGCCCGATACGATACTTTTATTTTTGGTACTTGCCGATACCGAGTACCGATACCGATATTTTTATTGCATTTGTACTTTTTTTAAATATTAGGTACAGAAACCAAAAGGGTATGTATAATGTTAGTTGGTTAACTTCATTTATCAAATAGATACAGTCAAACCAAAATTTGTTCAGACACCTTCAACATTTCTCACATTAACAGTTTATTCGCTATAGTTTAGAAAATGGTAATATGCTTTCGTCTTGAGCCGTGTCTGGTAGTTTTTACAAGGCTTTGTACCTAATGCATAAAAAAATATTGAAATATGTTAAATGTGTTAATTTCACCAAAATGATATTTTATTTCTCTACTCACCAGTTGAATAGCTGGCCTCTGCGTCTTCTTCTTTGAAGGAAAAGCAGCTGATCCAGTAGTGTAAACCAGGATCTAATGTCCTCTTCTTAGTGACATCCAGAATCCTGAGTAATTCATAACTGGCCTCTTCACCTTTGTTAGTAACCCAATCCAATATACTTCTGGCTTTCTCAAACTCGGAGCTCTCGGCTTTGAGAGCATCGACCTCATAGACACTGAAAACCTTCTTCTGATGAAGACTCTCAATGATCAGAGGAAGGTTTTTCATGCCAGTCACCAGGTCTTTCCAGTTGTTTCTGAGGTACTCTTTAGCAGATCGCTGTGCAGACGCCATGCTGCAGGAATTTCAAACCTGAAGTAAAAGACATACGTTTAAGCCCATTGACATCATGCATTTAAATGATATTGATTATTTCACACTTTAATTCACATTTAATATTTTACACGATTTTAAGATGTGAACAAAAGACTCCCTAAGGTCACTAGCCTAAATCCATCATACGGAGGTAGGTACACAAAATAAACATTATGAATATAAATAAAGCTGCATAGTCTGCCCTGGTGGTGGTGGTGGGGGGGTGGAATAGAAACCATCAAAGAGTTTGTAATGGTTTCACTGGTTATAATGGGAATCATCTTGGTTTTATTAGAAACTACTGGTAATAGTTAACCTTTTATTGGTGACTTGTTAAAACCACTTTAATTATGGAGGACCAAACCTGCAGAAATTAAAAATAAAGAAATAAATAACAGGAAAATAAATACATACGTGAAAAAAAAAACAAATATAATTCACTTGAAATTAAAACTTAATCCTGAATTATTTTTTATTACTCTTTTCATTTATGTAGTATTTTCTGTCTTTATTTGTAATTTATTATTTACTTATTTCATTTAAGTTTAGATTTATTTAGGCTATGTATTTATTAATTAATTTATTTTTAAAATGTATTTATTCATGCATTTATTGATGTTTTAATATTTATTAATTCCCCCATGTAATTATTTCCAGATTTATTTATTTATTTTTGCAATATTTGTTTTTATCAAGTCATTTATTTTTGTCTTTATTTTCGTGTTATTTATTTATATTTTCTGCAGGTTTGGACTTCCATACTTAATAGAATATGTCCCAAAACACAGAGGAAACCATTTTTTAATGGTTTTAAAAGTTGATGGTTTGATGATGTTTGTAATGGTATTAGTAGTGGAAACCATTAGCATTTATGTGATGGTTTCTATCGTTTCTTTCAGCAGGGCGATTGTTTTCTTTTGTTATTTAATTGTATCAACTCAGATTTCACATTCACAACGACTTCGAACCCGGAACTCCACTTTGAAAAATACGGTCATTCTAGCCGCCACGTTGTTTTGTGGTGCGCGCATAGACTAGGCGTTACGGTAATAGCGTGTAAACCTCAGATCAAGGGAAAAGCGTTCAAGCTCTCATGCGTTATCACTCTCGCCCTCTCTCACTCTCTCTCCTCTAATGCGTTATGTCTCTGGCTCTCTCTCTCCTCTCATGCCTAATGTCTCTCGCCCTCGCCCTCTCTCACTCTGTCTCTCTCTCCCCTCTCTTGCGTTCTGTCTCTGACACACTTTCTCCATCAATTAATGAATAAATGAATATTCTCCCCTCTCATGCGTTATGTCTCTGACATTCATTTATTGAGCCAGTTTCTCCATCAATGAATGAATGAATGAATGCATTTAAAATAATACAAATGTTTAAAAAACGGTCTGATAAAAATTAAATGTAGAATTTTCAAATAAAAAAAATAACTGTCTAATGCGAAATAACAAAATAAAACCATTTAATGATCTTGTATATAACCATATTTATCTGTAAATTCACATAGTTATAAAAAGAAAACTCCCTGTTTTCACAAAAAAAAATTCCCATTACAAAATAAAAGCCATCCAAAAACTCATATATGACCAGTTTTGTCTTTGATTTTGAATAGCTCTAAAAAGAAAACTCCCTGTTTCCACAGAACAATTTCAATTCAGATTGACAACCCACTACCCCAGGGTGTCACTCAGCCAGTTTCAGGACGATCTGATGTTGCATTACATAATAAAAGCCCTCCAAAATCTCATTCTACCTGTTCTGCGTGTGAATTTGGATAGCTCTAAAAA
>NW_015508518.1:0-1128 GCF_001515645.1 Sinocyclocheilus grahami | reverse complement strand
GGTGCCGACGGCAGTGTGTTTGTGACCAAAAATACTGTTGTGAACATAGGGCCCATTCTAATCGCGTCCACACAACCAGCCGCTGTTATAGCGAGAAAAATAAAACACAAACATTTTCAAAAAGAGAGCAAATGTCCTCTTCCACTTATTACGAGCGTCGGATCCCCATTTGGTGGCCCACTGCTCGAACCAATCCAACCACTTGCCATGCGGGCCAAGGCCTGGCAGGCCATCCCCAGAGTGTCAGACTGGGTTATGGGGATAATAAAATGAGGTTATACACTCCAATTCGCTCGAAGACCCCAGCGATTCAGCGGCGTGGTCTCCACCTTGGTTCAGACCGAGGATGCACATGTCCTACGTGCCGAGGTGATGAATTTGCTGGCAAAAGGGAACGGTTCCACGGTTCCCTCAGCTGAGAGCGAGTCAGGCTTCTTCAGCCGTTACTTCCTCGTCCACCAAGAAGGATGGCGCTCATCCTCATCAGTGTACAGTAGATTTATGCTTTATCACTATCAATCACTAATCTTTCTTAAAACAAGCAGACCTTGTTGTGGATTTTTCTTGGGTGCGGCCAATGAAGTGGAGGAGCAGAGTTCCAGATGTCAAAATAAGACTTTATTTAACAAAGAAATAAACCCGGGAAGACAGTCACAGCATTCCAAATCATTCCAAAGTCTTTGTTTGTCAACTCATATTATATACCCCTTGTTCTCTCCAAATTTGGTCATTTTCTGTTTTTTCTTTGTTCCGGTTACTTTTTATTGGTTATAGATACCTGATTTGCCACAATTGTTTCCAACTCTTTTGGCCTTGTTTTCTAATTGGTTGGTAGTGTGGTCATACTAGATGTGTGTCAAATTTATCTACTTGCTTTTGTTTTGCCACCTTCCATTGGTTGGTAATGTGGTCATACGAGATGTGTACGTCACATCCATCCACCTGTTCCTGATAATATTAGATTATTTCATGTTTACGTCTGCTGTCTACTGAAAGGTCCATTGTCTAATGGAAGAAAAAACCATTATACGTGTTCCTAATAACGTTACATTATTTCAAGCTCACTGGTGTACTGTCTAATGTAAGATTCACTGTCTAATGAAAAGACTATTATTCGTTCTATGACAT
>NW_015508517.1:18841-21931 GCF_001515645.1 Sinocyclocheilus grahami | reverse complement strand
ATATTTGTTATTCCATATAGGAGTATTGTGGGGTGTAAAATTGTGCGTGTGCCAATCTATTCTCTATTTCGATATCACCAACATATAATAAGGGAAGTACTGCAGTAATTTTAGAGTAAGAAAGGGAACACCTCATTAACATTATTATACCTGCGGGTATTGCATTAATAACAGTAAAGAATTGCTTTGGATGACAGGCAAATCCGTGTTTTAAAGTAAATGAATTGTATTACCAGTCTCATCCATTAGATCCACCACTGACCAAATATTTCTATTTACCCAGTCCTCATAAAATAGAGATTTGTTTTTGTGAAGAATATATTTGTTATTCCATATAGGAGTATTGTGGGGTGTAAAATTGTGTGTGTGTGCCAATTTCCAGCATAATAAGACTTGTTGGTGGAATGCTGATAGCTTCACTGGAAGTTTGGTTAAACCAAAGTCACATCTGAGAAGAAAGCGGATACCACCCAACACTGAAAAAATGTGTCGTTGGATCAGCTGTAACAAATTACGTCAACTCGTTACATGTAATCGGTTTACTTTTTCTCAACTGAAAAAAATTAAGTTTGACAAAATAAAATTTATATAGTCAGCTAAAACTAAAAATTTACTTTCAACCAAATATATTTTTTGCATGATTATATATCAAATTATCAGTATAAATTGATTTGGATTGACTTACATTTTTACATACAGGTGCATCTCAATAAATTAGAATGTCGTGGAAAAGTTCATTTATTTCAGTAATTCAACTCAAATTGCGAAACTCGTGTATTAAATAAATTCAGTGCACACAGACTGAAGTAGTTTAAGTCTTTGGTTCTTTTAATTGTGATGATTTTGGCTCACATTTAACAAAAACCCACCAATTCACTATCAATGATTTTAATCGGAATGACAAAAAAAGTGCACATGTAAACGTGGCTAATGAGATGTCAAGTAAATACTTACAGTGGATCTAAATATTTATAATTATTTATAGTTTTGATTAATTATTCATATTTCCCCTTTTGAGCTGTTTCGCTACACCACTCATAATGACGTTTCATAGATGTGTCACATACTGTAACAGCTCTTCTGCTTCTCATCAGGTTGAATCTGCTGTCGCTGTTGTATTTAGTCTTTTATAGCGGTCAGTATAATTTCTTCATAAAATAATTTTTTGATTTTCAGTGTCAGCTGGAGTTATTCTAGTCAATAGTTTTTCTCTTGTACCACAAATTTCCATCATATTACATACAGTAAATAACACACACTGCCATCAGTGATTTATCTCAGCCGTTCCTTCTGGTTCATCTTTTAAGAAATGTTCAGGAATTCACTGCAACTGCACTGATATATCTGCTACAGTTTTATACTATTGTCATCAACATTTGAAAAACATTTGCAATGTGCCACTTCTAATATTGATTAATTAATTTATTTTTTGTTTATTTATATATATATATATATATATATATATATATATATGTATATGACCCCACGGGGTGAGATCTTGCGTGGAGCCCCAGATCGAGGGAGATTATCAGTGGTCTTGTGTGTCTTCCATTTTCTAATAATTGCTCCCACAGTTGATTTCTTCACACCAAGCTGCTTACCTATTGCAGATTCAGTCTTCCCAGCCTGGTGCAGGTCTACAATTTTGTTTCTGGTGTCCTTTGACAGCTCTTTGGTCTTGGCCATGGTGGAGTTAGGAGTGTGACTGTTTGAGGTTGTGGACAGGTGTCTTTTATACTGATAACGAGTTCAAACAGATGCCATTAATACAGGTAACAAGTGGAGGACAGAGGAGCCTCTTAAAGAAGAAGTTACAGGTCCGTGATAGCCAGAAATCTTGCTTGTTTTTAGGTGTCCAAATACTTATTTTACACAGGAATTTACCAATAAATTCTTTAAAAATCCTACAATGTGATTTTCTGGATTTTTTTTTTTCTCATTTTGTCTCTCATAGTTGAGGTATACCTATGATGAAAATAGAGTATATATACAGGCCTCTCTCATCTTTTTAAGTGGGAGAACTTGCACAATTGGTGGCTGACTAAATACTTTTTTTCCCCACTGTATCTGCTGCTCAAACTGTTGAGATCAGACTGAAATCATCAGAGATCTTGTTCCGAATAAACTTCAGCTGACTGTATCTGGACTCACACACTGTTTTTTAGCCAAATGTCTATCTATGTAAGATATTAGATCTCACATCTTCTGACAGCTCAATCTGCTTTGATAGAATAACCAGCAGAGGGCAATAAACACCAACCACACTCCTCCTTTAGTGGGAGGAGCCAACCACACACATCCTTTAGTGGGAGGAGCCAACCACACCCTCTGAAAAACTCTCACCTGTGTGTAGGAATGATACTTGTGGTTTTGGTTTTGCTTCGATCTCGCTGAACGCGCAGTGGTTTATGAAATTTAAACAACCAGAATGTAAAACTCATGCTGAACTTTTACAATGTAGGTTTTTTTATCCTTTTAAATATAAAGCGTGTATGTTTTTGTCTCATTATATCAATAGTTGTGTTTATGTGTGAAAAAGGGATGCCTGCTAAAGATGCTAACGTTAAGGAAATAAGTGAACATGTTTATTATTATGCTGATGAACACAGATTATGATGATGGTGTTTATTAGTGTGGTTATTAATGTAATTGTTAAATGTTTCTACATTGATTACTCAATGCAATCAAATGATTTCTACGTTGATGTGTGGATTGTTGGGTTACTCTGTCTGTTTGTGTCTAATGTTTGACGGATCATGTTGACTCAGATAATAACTGATAATATTTATAAAACCAGATTATAGTTTGATGTTTCTTATTAGACATTTTTAAATGTAAGATCCACATGTGTTAAATATTTAAATAACACTGAAACTGAAGGTTTGTAGTCGCTGTATTGTGGTCAGTTCTGTAATATTTTCCCACTCATTTTTAAACACTTAATGTGTTTGTGATGTGTGTCTGTATCTGTTGCATAACAGCTCTTATTCTCAACAGGTTTAACCGGTTGAATCTTGTGCTGTTTTGTCTCGTCTATCACAGCGGTCAGTGTACTTTATGTTTATAAACTCTATTTATTCTTGTGTTCAG
>NW_015508517.1:11609-18763 GCF_001515645.1 Sinocyclocheilus grahami | reverse complement strand
TTTCTGGACAGAGATGCAGGAACATACAGAGTTCTGGATTCTGAAGGAGAAATCTTGATCACAGTGACAGTCACAGGTGAGAGAAACTCAGATTTGTGGAAATATTATTTATAAAGCATGTGGACAGCTGAGGTTTATTCATCATGATCTGAACATCACATTGATGCTGAACTGTGAGACTGACCTCTCAATATCTTCTAGAATCAGGTACAGAATCAAAGGAAAAACTGAGCTTCACAGATGAAGACAAAACTGATGACACTGAACAACAGAGTAAGTAAAACAGAGGCATTGAGAGCTTTACAAAATCTTCAAGCAGTGAGTAATAATGAAAAAAAATATTTTTTTCAATTGTGCTCTCTTCCCATCTTCCTCGTTTCCACCTGCAGCTAAATGGATTGTGCCAGTTGTGTGTTTGGTGATTCTGGCTGTGATTGTGATTTCTGTCATCATATGGCGCCGTCAGCACAGAGGTCACACACAGGTTCCAGCAGAGGAGAATACAGAGCACAGACAGGAACTGGAGGAACTATAATGATCTTCACTGAACGTGACTCAACTGCACAGGAGCCCTGAACACCTGCGACGCCACTGGTTACTTGTTATTTGCCTTCAACACCAACACAATTCTGTCAACATATAACGGCAGCTGGGGGGTGATATGTATCGTTAAAAAAATTATAGTAATTGTTGTTTTAATGATGTGTGAGCTGACATTATTTTGTGAAAAATAAGCCTTGAGAGTCCACGATTTCACTGCGTGATGAAATCTAGTAGAATTCAGTTAGAATTACTGGAGATCATCAAAGATAAAGCTGATCAACTTCATGTTTATTTTCACTGATCGTTCACTCTAAGGCCAGCAGAATATGAATATGATCCCACAGCATAACAGAGCAATGGATCCTCTGATTGTACTGTAATTTGTATGTATTTCTATGCATATTCTGCACAAATCTGTTGAAATATGTGCCAATGCAAGGAAGAGGACACGCAAAAAAACATCTGAAGTTTTTTTATTGCCGCTGTTGCCTTCTGCTTACTCTGGGATTTTAAGGAACTATCTTTTTATTTGAAAAAGGAAATCACTGCTTTATAAATATCACAACCTCTTTTGATACAGCAAAATTCTTACTTTTTTAATGACGTATTTTAATATTGCATTTGATGATATTATACATGTTACGTTTTTGTCTGTCATTTAACTTAAAATCTAGAAGCAAGAAATGTTTGATGGATTTTAAACTCTCTTTATAAACTGCACCAAATCAATCAATAGATGTTTAGGATAAAAAATATTTATCGTAAATCATTCTTATTACCTCACTGTGACTGTCAAGGTGTTTATAATCAGATATGTGCAGATGAGAGCAGTCATGTCTTGTGAGTTCAGCTATTGTTTTGCTCTGTTTGTGACTCTATTGAAGGAATATTGCAAATCAAGATCTGTGGCATCCGCGATCTCTTTAAAAAGATGTTTGAGAATTAAACATGAGACACTGTTCTTCATCATTACAGTATGATACTGACTACAGTCTCTGGTGCATTAATCAATGTTTTTAATTTTTTTTATATTATTTTTAGATTTATGGTCTTTTTCTTTTCTTAAGAGTTGTATTTCTCTCATGTTTAACATTGCTTTGTTCAGGGTATAAGAGGAAAATTAAGATTTTCTGTACAGTATGTCATTCTATTCTACAAACCAATGCTTTTGAATAAAATATAAGTTTATGAGATTTGTAAATTATTCCATTCCTTTTTTACTCACAATTTGTACAGTGTCCCAACATTTTTGGAATTGGGTTTGTACATTTAGGGTCTGGTTTTGGGTGAGTAAACTTGTGCTATAAAGGGAGCACTCTTTGATCACTTTCTCTGTACAATCCATTCACAATTTAAAGAACAGTTGTGTTTATGTAGAGGACCAGTGTCCATGTATACTGTGAAGCTGCATTAATTACGGGAGAGAATATGTTTAATTGTTGCGTGAGTAACTCCTGAGATTGCTGTGATTGACCCGAGGTGTTTCTAGCATTTGAAGACATCAGGGGCTGATGGTGAGGGCAAATGCTCATATATTTAGAGTACGACAAGCTAAAGGCACGTCTTAAGAAATATGTGCTTTTCTCTTCCAACATGGTGTATGACTGCAGAAAGAAGTACTTTTTTTTGATGAACATTGATCTGTTTTATAAAAAGTTAATTTCGATGCATCTCTGTTATCAGGAAACGCAGAGCTACACAGATGCAAACTCTTTCATGCACTGGTGTTGTATTGCAGAAATACAGCTTATTTTATCTATTGTTTTCTTATGGCACTACATTGATGAGCAGGAACAGCTTAATGTAGCACTTTATTTTACAAAAAGGTATTTTTGAAATTCTTTCTATTGTAGATTTTTATCACTTGTTTAATATGTAGTGAAGTCCGGGGTTTTGAAATGAGTGTTTCAGTTGTAGAACCAGATGTGAAACCACTGGCTGTATGGAACATAACACTTTGGAAGGTGTTATTTATTTTTATGACTAGATGCCCACAGCATAAACCATAAAAAAAAAAAAGCTTTGAGTAATGAACCTTTTACCGATACAATTGTGATAAAATCTTCACTGGTTCAGAACGCTTCACTTCGCCATCACTACTTTAAATATCACTGTCTTGCTACATTACTACTTGATGCACAATCCTCAGTGGAGGAAAAGTCTTGTTTCTGTTCATGCAAAGTTGTGTGACGGTGACATTTATAGAGTGTGGTGATCTGTGCTGCTTTATAACCACAGCATTTCAGTGAAGCTCCCAGCGTTGAACTAAAAGTGGGGGACAATATATTGGAAGCAGCGCTATACTTAGGTTTCTACACCAGCCTCATCTGTGGTATAGTTGTGAATTAGATTTTTTTTGAATGCCTGCACCTAAGATGCATGCTGAACATTTATCATGTAAGTTTTCATTTTTGTTTTTAAATACAGAGCCAACTTTTGTGTGTTTTGTTGTTATAGCAGTATTTTTGGTTCTAGTGAAGGAGTGTCTAGGTCTCTGCTGCATGACCATTACTGTGGATACGATGATGATTATGATTATAATAATATAGTGGGATTATTAATATCATTGTTAAGTTGTTGTACCACGGACTTCTAAAAGCTGTTGCTTGTGTTTTGAGACTTTGGGTTTGGCTGAATCTGGACCATTCTCAATCTGAGGATTACACTTTAGTAATGTATAAAAATGTATTATTCACAAATTATTTAAATGAGAAAGATGAATGTTGACACCGTGGCTTCACCCGACGAGACAAAACACAACAGAACCACCTCTGATCTATAAACATGTTCTCTAGTGTATGTCAGTGAATAGAAGCCATTCTGTAACTGTGATGCAGCAGCGGACATGGCAAAGTGCCAAATTCACTTTTACAAGCGGCTCAGAGAGGGTTGCCAGGTTTGATCAGATTCGACTCTCTGGTAAAGAGATATTTTTGTTGTATAAAAATAAGATTTTGGAGCAAAATTTGGTGATTAATGTAATAATTATGAAGGTGAAATACCATATACACAAACAAAAATGGACTAATAATAAACCTAACATTACATTAGGCCTATTTAAAATCTGAAGCGTTACATTGAGGCCTTAAAAGATGTAAGAAATAAAAAAGCTAATTTTTGAATCCTTTTCTTTTGGAAATTGTATTGTTTCCCCCAAAAAGGATTTCAAAAATTTTTGAATCCTTTTCTTTGTAAATCTCGTCATTTTTTCCCTGTTGGTTCCTTTGATGCTATTATGAATGTAATTAATAATAGCTGAATACACTGTTATCATCTATTAAAAAAAAGCACATGTTTACAATTTGTCACACTGATCGCACAGTGTACTTTAAACCCTTTTAAACTTGAGAACACAAAACAAGAAACTTTTAAAAACAATAGAAATTTCTAAAATATACATTTATGGTGTTATAAATGAATAAATGCATAAATAAATTAACATGTAACTGCCCAACTATTATTTAGTGCATTTATTTTCTTTAGGTTTTTCATTTGTATTTATTTTCAAATTTGTGCACTTTATATTTTTGTTGTTGTTCTTATTCTTCATTTCCATATAAACCGCAAAGGATTATGGGAAAATATACGGTCACTACTGTATTTCCTCACTACTGTAAATCAATGTACAGTAGTGAACTTGCCCGCGAAAAACTGACCAATGGCAAGGGAGTTATTTTTTGACTGTTTGGTGGAAGTAACTGTTTGGTATTTGAATATATTTTAAAATGTAATTTATTCCTGTGATCAAAGCTGAATTTTAGGATCATTACTCCAGTCACATGATCCTTCAGAAATCATTCTAATATTCTGATTTGCTGCTCAGAAAACTATTATTGTTTTTATGATGTTGAAAACAACGGAGTAGAATTTTTTCAGGTTTCTTTGATGAATAGAAAGTTCAGAAGAACAGCGTTTATCTGAAATATAAATCTTTTGTAACATTCTAAATGTCTTTATCATCACTTTTGATCAATTTAAAGCATCCTTGCTAAATAAAAGTAGTCATTTCTATCATTAATTTCCCAAAGAAAAAAATTATACTGACTCCAAGCTTTTGAATGATAGACTGTATAATGTTACAAAAGCTTTTTATTTCAGATAAATGCTGATTTTTGGATCCTTCTATTCATCAAAGAATCCTGAAAAAAATTTACTCAACTGTTTTAAATATTGATAATAATATTAAAAAATGTTTATCACAATATTAGAATGATTTTGAAGGATTATGTGACACTGAAGACTGGAGTGATGATGCTGAAAATACAGCTTTGATCACAGAAATAAAAATGACATTTTATCATATATTCAAATAGAACGCAGTAATTTTAAGTAGTAAAATATCACAATATTACTGCTTTTGCAGTATTTTGGATCAAATAAATGCTGGCTTGGTGAGCAGAAGAGACTTTAAAAACATAAAAAATCTTACTGTTCAAAGATTTTTGACTGGTAGTGTACTTGCCAATTTTTGCTTTTCAGTATGTGTATGGACGTTCAAGGTTTATTTTTCACAAAATAATGTCAGCTCACACATCATTAAAACAACAATTACTATAATATTTTTAACGATACATATCACCCCCCAGCTGCCGTTATATGTTGACAGAATTGTGTTGGTGTTGAAGGCAAATAACAAGTAACCAGTGGCGTCGCAGGTGTTCAGGGCTCCTGTGCAGTTGAGTCACGTTCAGTGAAGATCATTATAGTTCCTCCAGTTCCTGTCTGTGCTCTGTATTCTCCTCTGCTGGAACCTGTGTGTGACCTCTGTGCTGACGGCGCCGTATGATGAAATAAATCACAATCACAGCCAGAATCACCAAACACACTACAACTGGCGCAATCCATTTCGCTGCAGATGAAAAAGAGGAAGATGGGAAGAGAGCACAATTTTTAAAAATGTTTTTTCATTATTACTCACTGCTTGAAGATTTTGTAAAGCTCTCAATGCCTCTGTTTTACTTACTCTGTTGTTCAGTGTCTTCAGTTTTGTCTTCATCATTCTCCAGTTTTTCCGTTGATTCTGAGACAGAGACATGACCTGATTCTAGAAGATATTGAGAGGTCAGTCTCACAGTTCAGCATCAATGTGATGTTCAGATCATGATGAATAAACCTCAGCTGTCCACATGCTTTATTAATAATATTTCCACAAATCTGAGTTTCGCTCACCTGTGATTGTCACTGTGATCAAGATTTCTCCGTCAGAGTCCAGAAATCTGTATGTTCCTGCATCACTGGCTGTAAACGATTTAATGATCAGGTTTTCATCATTAACATTCAGTCGATCGCTCTGAACCCCATCAGTTCTGCTCCAAACCTCCCTCCACTCTCCACTAGAGCTTTTCTCCACTTTATCAGCATTAGAAAACAGAACATCCAACTCCAGCTCCTCGCCTGTTTTCACAGTAATCTCATCTGAGGAGAAACAGAGAGACATTAATTATTATTATAATGCTGTCGATCAATCAAAGCCATGAACACATATTTAGTATCGGGGAACTAAATGTAATCATTTAAAAAAGCAGATGCTGATGGTTTGATCAGTTTTGTCTTTACCATGAATATGAAGATGGTACGTCCTGATTAGTCACTTCAGCTCTGTCTGATCATTAGTGTAATAGACATGCAAAATATATTTCCCAGCATCACTGAAAATCAGATTCTTGATGACGACGTCACAGTTTCCTTCTTTAAACACTCGAACACTACATTCTTCAGTCTGACACACATCTATGTCTCCTGACTCACTGAATAACTCAATGTGAACAATATTATTGGCCACATGTTCACATGTTAGTGTGACGTATCCTCCATTTTTTCCCGACACAGGTTTAGATGTGTTTCCTGCAAATACAGTATAATATAATATTCATTCAATAGAACGTATCAATAATGAAAAATACATGTTTCTGTCTAGTTTCAGAAATCAATGTTATTATAAAATATTCTAATAAGAGTTAATTTAGTCAGCTGTATTTTCTTTTGCTGAAGATATTTCTTCACACATCTAAGTGGATTCATCAGCTGTGAACTGATGGAGGAGTTTCTCTAATATTTAGCATCAGAAATGAATGTAAATATTAAGGATGCTCATTGCTCATCAGAGACATGATCTATTTTGCCATTGTGCTCTTCATCTAAACACTTAACTAGGGCTGGACGATATGGCCAAAATTGATATCACGATATATTTCTTCATTTCGGTCGATACGATATAATTCCGATATCGATATGAACACAATTTAACTGAAATAGAAATCTTTTGTAACATTATAAATGCCTTTATCATCACTTTTGATCAATTTTAAGCATCCTTGCTAAATAAAAGTATTAATTTCTTTCCCAAAAAATTAATAAAAATGATACTGAATGGAATAGTGTATAATGTTACAAAAGCTTTTTATTTCAGATAAATGCTGATCTTTGGATCTTTCTATTCATCAAAGAATCCTGAAAAAAAAAATTACTCAACGGTTTTAAATATGGATAATCAGCAAATCAGCATATTATAATGATTACTGAAGGATCATGTGACACTGAAGACTGGAGGAATGATGCTGACAATTCAGCTATGTATGATCACAGGAATAAATTACATTTTAAAATCTATT
>NW_015508517.1:9881-11028 GCF_001515645.1 Sinocyclocheilus grahami | reverse complement strand
TTTAGATCCGCTGTAGATATTTAGCTGACCTCTCAGGGTCAACTGTCTGTCAATTCTAAGAACGTTAATTTCCTGGTTAAGGGAAATAACTTTCTTACTGTACAATTCTACAAAGAGCTTGTAGCATAAATCTGCATGATTAAGTGACTCCAATTATGAGCAAACAATGAACCACGTCAAGTGTGATACAAGTAAGGTTTTATTAACTACATAAACACTTAAACTGGTCTAACATACTACATAAACACATAAACTGGTCTAACATACTACATAAACTGGTCTAATACACACACACAGTTTGTATAGGAAAGGGTTAAAGCTTAACCCTTTAAAGAGAAGAGAAATAAGAACATGAAGTTATTGAACCATTTAGCAGATTTGCAGATTTACACCTGAGGGAAACATCAGATTCTTAGTGACTAAGTTTGGATACTTGCAAGTCTCATCTGTAAGGCTTGATGGTCGCTGCAGAAAACAAAAAAAATTGAACAATAACAAAAACTGGAAATGTTGCTGGAGACCAAGGTTATTATAGTTTAGCATTTTTAAATGAGTTTTATTTTAATATCATTTGCAAATTTGCAATAAAATGTAGTTTCGTTTTTATTAGTTTCATTAATAATTTTGTTAGTTTTAGTTTAGTTTTTATTTTGTGAACACATTTCTATTTAGTTTTTATATAGTTTAGTTTCAGTTTTAGTTTTAGTAATTAAAGTTGATTAGATTTAACAGATCACTTCCAGAGCGCAGGCCAAAGAAAGACTTTAATCTTAGTGTAAGCATTAATTGTCTGATATTTCTTATTGGTTTTTCATGGTCACGTGGGCACAGGTGATCACTCCCGTTTTTCTTTTTGTCGGATTGTTTGAGAGGTTGGAAGGGGCGAGGAGTGGGAGCCAACTTTCTGTTGACCGTATTGCATTGGTCTAATGTTTCATGTGCTTTAATAAAATTAAAAGGTAAGTTAAGATCGTCATTCTTCCTTTGATGAGATAACCAAATGCGAACGAGTCACGAGCCCACTACCTAGCCTCTATGTGGCGATTGGATGCCGCTAATACTTAGTGATGCAAACGTCTAGCGACACCAAAGTAAAGCATGCTGAGATTGATTGGATGGTAAAAGTATACAAATACACACCAACATG
>NW_015508517.1:7755-9598 GCF_001515645.1 Sinocyclocheilus grahami | reverse complement strand
CAAACTATAATCTGAGTCTTTGGTTTTATAAATATTATCAGTTATTATCTGAGTCAACATGATCCGTCAAACATTAGACACAAACAGACAGAGTAACCCAACAATCCACACATCAACGTAGAAATCATTTGATTGCATTGAGTAATCAATGTAGAAACATTTAATAATTACATTAATAACCACACTAATAAACACCATCATCATAATCTGTGTTCATCAGCATAATAATAAACATGTTCACTTATTTCCTTAACGTTAGCATTATTAGCATCTTTAGCATTTTTAGCAGGTTATAAGGCAACCCTATTTCACACATAAACACAACTATTGGTATAATGAGACAAAAACACACAAGCTTTGTATTTAAAAGGATAAAAAAAAAACTTACATTGTAATAGTTCTGCACGAGTTTTATATTACGGTTGTTTACATTTCATAAACCACTGCGCGTTCAGCGAGTTGTGAGTAAAAACAAAACCTAAAGTATCTTCTTCTTCGGTTTTATGGCGGGTAGCACCAATGTTAAGGTACATTATCGCCACCTACTGTATTGGAGTGTGAACCAGAGTTTACCCTTTCATAATAAGAGGGGGAGAAAAAAAAAGTGTAATACTAATAATATTTACTAAAAAAAAAATAACAACAACAATAATAAAAAAAAATTCTTATTCTGAGTTCTTACCTGTTTTTTTTTTACTTCTTTACCTCAAGAAGATTTTCCCACTAAATTATCTCAATCAGCTCTGTTCTCTTAAGATACAAAAATAAACTTTCTAGTCCAGAAGTAAATATATGTTTAAGCTTTAGGTTATCCACTCCCATCTTTCTAAGTTCATTCTTCATTGCTTCTCGTTCATTAGTATACTTTTCACAAATACAAATAACATGTTCTACAGATTCCCCCATTCCACGGTGCTCACATAATCCTGCTGGATGTTTATTTATTATGTTTAAGGTTTTATTCAGCACAGTATGCCCAACCCTTAATCTTGTTAGAATATTTTCCTCTTTGGTGCTTCTTTTAGTTATTCTCACGACTCCTACTTCTCGCTGTATTTCATAAAGTTGACGTCCTGTATTTCCTGTATCCCATTTATGTTGCCACTCCTTAGTGGTATATGCTTTAATTACTGCTTTTGCTTCATATTTACTAAGTGAGATATTCATGATATCCTCGTTTTCCAATGCCCGTTTTGCTAATCCATCAACCTTTTCATTACCCTTTATCCCCCTATGAGCTGGTATCCACATAAATATTATCATGATGTTCATATTCTTAAATCTATACAGATTTTCATATATCTCATTTACTATATCCTGTCTACTATGAGATGTGAATGATTGCAATGACTTTAATGCCGAACATGAATCTGTACAAAGTATAACCTTTTTGATGTGAGTCTCCTCTATCCACTGTAGTGCTGTTGCTATTGCCATCATCTCTACTGTGTATACTGATAAATGATCTGATGTTCTCCTATTAACAGAAATGTTTAAGGATGGAATACTGAATGCAAAACTTGTTCTCCCTGTATTAGGATCTTTAGATCCATCAGTATATACTGGAACAAATACTTGATATACAGTTTGTAGTCTATCTTCAACAACAGCTACAATATTTTCAGGTTCTTTCATTAACTCCAGTATATAAAAATATATGAGTACTGCAGGAAACATCCAAGGTGGCGTTATTGATAACAGTACTGCAGGAATGTATCTTTTCTGACTTAACATCGTTTCTCTAGCTTCTTTGTTACTATTCCATGCAAAACACCTCTGTTTAGACCTTTCCTTTTCCCAGCACGGAAGGAGTATCTTTACTGTTGGATGGCGGTCTTCTGAA
>NW_015508517.1:2062-6909 GCF_001515645.1 Sinocyclocheilus grahami | reverse complement strand
GGGGTACCATTTTCTACCATATATCTTCCAGATAAGACTTTCCCAATTCTGACTTGAATAAATCTCTCAAACAAAAAACCTTTAATCCAATTATAACTTCTACCTGTTATTCCCATCATATCAAGTTTGATCATTAAGCCCTCTTTCCAAACCATGTCATATGCTTTTTCGACATCAAAGAAAACTGCCATCACTGAATCCTTATTAACCTGCGCTTTCTTAACTTCTGTTTCCAAACATATCATGGGGTCCATAGTTCCTCTCCCTCTCCTGAAACCACTCTGATGAGGTGATAGAATTCCTCTACTTTCCAAATAAAATGCTATTCTGTCTGTAATCATTCTTTCCATTAACTTTCCTATATGTGAGGTCAATGCTATTGGCCGATAATTCTTTGGATTTGATGGGTCCTTTCCTGGCTTCCTAATAGGAATAATCACTGACTCTTTCCATCCAGTAGGTAACTTTCCTTTTTCCCAAACTTCATTATAAAAGCCTAATAGTTTTATAGATGCCAAAACACCCAAGTGTTTTAACATTATGTAGCAGATGTCATCCTTCCCAGGAGATGTTATTCCTGCTATTGCCCTCTTCATTTCTGCCATAGTGAACGGAGCATCCTTGTGTTGTTAGTTTCCTTCCGCCTCTCGAGCCTTCCAGAATAAACTGATTTTGTTAATTCCCTTCCTCTCTTTCCCTCCTCAGTTAGATTATTTGAGCTATGAATTTCAATTAGTACTTTTGCCATTTTTTCTGCCTTTTCTTCATCAGATGCTGCTGCCTTCATAACAGGATATTTCCATTCTCTTCTGATTCCTCTCATGCTTTTAATCATGCCCCATACCTCTCCCACAGGTGTGGATCTACCTATTTTATTACAACACTTCTGCCAGCTTTGTCTTTTTGCACTTCGTATAATTTTCCTAACCTTTGCTTGCTTTTGCTTATATTTAATTAAGTTTTGAAAATTATGAGTTCTTCTTAATATTCTTAAAGCTTTATTTCTTTCTTTAACAACTGCACTGCATTCATCTATCCACCAAGGGACCACCTTCCTCTTCATTTGTCCATTACTTTTAGGAACTGACTCATTAGCAGCTTCATGCAATACTGCTTTACATTTTTTATCAAATCTCCTCAATATCTTCATTTAAATCTATTTTGTCTAATTCACTCTCACAAATAAAACTAAACTTTTCCCAATTAGCACGGTTAAATATCCACTTCCCTATTCTTTTCTCTCGTTGTTTATTTTCCTGTATTAATATTCTACAAAAAACTGGATAATGATCACTCCCCACTGATGACATCCCACTCACATATCCCTGCTAAATTATTTGACACCAAAGTTAAATCCAATACTGACATATTCCCTGTGTGTACATCCAGTCTGGTCCTTCTTCCATCATTTAAACAAACCAAGTCCTTTTCCTTTAACAGTTGTTCAATCACCCCTCCATTTACATCCGTTTTTGTTCCTCCCCATAATGTACTGTGCACATTAAAATCCCCACATATCACTCTCTTATTTGCATTAACCCATTCAGATCTAATTTATTACAAGGATTATAATAATTAATAATTATGAGCTCTCCTTCCTTCAGCAAGATCTCTATGACTATGTATTCATGCTCATGTCCTATTCCTATCTCTCTAAATGCAATATCTTCTCTAATAAATGTAACACACCCACCCCCTACTCCTTCCCTCCTATCACACCTATCACAATCATATCCACCTAGTCTAAAATCTAAATTTGGTCTCAACCATGTCTCCTGAACACAAATAACACTGGGTTTCCTAGAAAGCTCTTCTATATATTTTTTAAATTCTTGTCCATTTGCCAACAAACTTCTAGCATTCCATTGGCATCAAGAGGATCATTATTACTATTATCCAACCCATGCTTGATCCTGGCTTGCCTGAGCACTGAGGTCATTTCTTACTTCCTCCCATGTCAGCCCACGGATATTTAGATGATGTACTGCTGCCTTCACAATTATTTGTATTCTTTCTGTTTTAGATTTAATCTCCATTGTGGCATTAACTACCCCTGCAATGAAAATAACTAGTTTCTTTAAGTCAACCAATACTTTTTCTTTATTTACCCGTTCTTCTTCTTTTGAGATTTGATTCTCCACTCGGTTTCTTTCATTTTTTCCTTCTCTTGGATTCACCATCATCACGGCTTCTGCATATGTGATCTTATTCTGAGTTCTTACCTGTTGTATTACCCTTTCCTTTTTCCTCACTTCACACCCCCCATAAGCCACACTGTGATCCCCCCACAGTTGCAACATTTTGGCTGTTCATGATTACATTGCCCATATTCATGATCTTCTCCACACCTGGCACATCTCCTTCTGCCTTTACATACCTTGGCTGTATGTCCAAATCTTTGGCAGTTGTAGCACCTCATTGGCTTTGGAATATATTCTCTAACGTTATAGCTCAAAAATCCTAACGTCACTTTTTTGGGTAGCAATTCCTCTTCAAAATCGAGTACAACATACTCACTGTCTTTCCTCACTCCCTCTCGAGTTATCTGTATCCGCCGAGCACCTTTCAGAACTCCCCCTTTTAGGTTTGATTTAATTTCTCCATTGAGACTCCTACCAGAACTCCCCAAATCACTCCTTTACTCCACTTATTTTCCCTTTCCACACAACTTATATTTATTACTTTAAATTGTCCTATTTCCTTCATTCTGCCAGCCCTCTCCCTCTGCTCTTCATTTCTGCAAACACTCGTAACCACAGCCCAGCGTGGAGCTTGCCCCCACTGACACCTTTTTTCGGTGAGCAGCCCCCTAAAGTATCTTCTTCTTCTTCTTTTGGTTTTATGGCGGGTTGCGAACCAACTTCACAGGTGCACACCGCCACCTACTGTGATGGAGTGTGAAGAGCATGTACCTTTTCTCACCTAAGTCTTAAATTCTGTTAATTATTCCACAATTCTCAAGAAATCTCATGATTGCACTTATCTGTTTTCCTGCATTTGGACCATCATTCAGAAAACTACTTAATGAAAACTCTTGAACTGCTAAGGATTGTAATTCATCTTTAAGTCGATCCCTTTCCCTTTAGGGGAAGTCGTGGCCTAATGGTTAGAGAGTCGGACTCATAACCCAAAGGTTGTGGGTTCGAGTCTCGTACCGGCAGGGATTGTAGGTGGGGGGAGTGAATGTACAGCGCTCTCTCCCACCTTCAATACCACGACTGAGGTGCCCTTGAGCAAGGCACCGAACCCCCAACTGCTCCCCGGGCGCCGCAGCATAAATGGCTGCCCACTGCTCCGGGTGTGTGTGTGTTCACGGTGTGTGTGTGTTCACGGTGTGTGTGTGTTCACGGTGTGTGTGTGTTCACGGTGTGTGTGTGTTCACGGTGTGTGTGTGTTCACGGTGTGTGTGTGTTCACGGTGTGTGTGTGTTCACGGTGTGTGTGTGTTATGCTGCACATATCATCATAACGTGCTCCACTGATTCCTCTGTTAAACACACATCACATAGACCAGGATTATGTTTCCCTGTGATGTATAGTGTTTGGTTAAGATTTGAGTGTCCTGTTCGTATATGTGTTAAAATGACTTGTTCCCTTCTACTTATGCTATGAATGATTTTTCTTCTCTTTATACTGCTTTGTACTTTGTGATAATGCCTACCTGTATATCCCAGTCCCAGTATATCTGCCATACAATATTGCATGCATTTAATATTAACTGTTTCCCTTCTATTCTGCTGAGTGCAATATTTATACTTGGATCATCCATATTTAAGGATTCTTTAGCCAGTTTATCTACCTCTTCATTACCTTGAATTCCCACATGTGCAGGAACCCATATAAACCCAGTAATTATCCCTATCTGTTTAATACTATATAGTGTAGTCATGATTTCTGTTAAAATGTCTTTTCTATTTGATTGCCATGATTGTAAACTCATAAGAGCTGCCATTGAGTCAGAGCATATTATTACTTTATATATACCCACTCTAATGCCATAAGGATAGCTAGCATCTCTGCTGTATACACAGAAGTACCATCCGTGATTCTTCCAGCCTTCCTAACCTGAAACTCTGGAATGAGAAATGCAGCACCTGTCCTTCCAGTTTCTATGTTCTTTGATCCATCGGTGTAAATTTGGAGAAATTAATAATGCATACTTTTTATATATTCTTTAACATACGCTTTTAAATTAAACCCCTCCCCCATTCCCTTAATTTCTTTATGCACGTTTAAGTCAACTTCTGGTTGTTCTAATAACCAAGGTGCTATTGGAGGAGTTACTATCACCGATGCAAATGTATTTGATTCTATTCCAGTTTCATTTATCAGTTTCTTAATTTTCCATGCAAATCCTTTACCTGATTTATTTACTGTTTCCCAACTTTCATTAAATACTTCTCTTACAGGATGATCCTCTCTTTGGCCCTGAAGATTAATCCAATATGCCATGGCTAGTTTTTCTCTTCTTAAACGTAGAGGCATTTCTGAGGACTCCACCTGTATTGCTGCAATTGGTGTCGTCTTAACTGCTCCTAGAACCAATCTTAGTGCTTTATCTCGCATAATATCCAGTTTCTTTAATAACGTTGCAGATGCAGATTCATACACAATACATCCATAATCGAGCATGAGTCCAATATATATACACTTCAATGATTGCTTATCTGCACCCCAATCTTGTCCTGCAACCCCTCTCATTAAATTGAATACTTTACTACATTTCTTTATAATATAATCAATGTGGAATTTCCAAGTTAATTTTTCATCAAACCACATTCCCAAATATTTAAAATTAGATACTTTTCTAATGCAGACCCATAAAGTTTAAGCTGCTTATTTTCTTTA
>NW_015508517.1:0-500 GCF_001515645.1 Sinocyclocheilus grahami | reverse complement strand
AAATTCTTCCACCACTGTGCCATTTTTATCTGTATTTGAGCTTCCTCATGTAACACTATGCACATTAAAATCCCCACACCATATTACTATACCTTTTTCTTTACTCCAAATTTTGCTTAATTCTAACAAGGATAACTGTCCACAGGGATTATAATAATTTATTATTGTTAGTTTTCCTATTGAAGTCCAAACCTCCACCTTAATGCTTTCCTCTTGTGTATCTATATTTACTTCCCTATATGCCACCCCTTTCTTCACAAATATTGCACAACTGCAACCCCTTTCTTCACAAATATAGCACAACCCCCACCAGCTGTTTGTGTTCTGTCTTTCCTAACGGATACATACCCTGGAATGACAAAGTCCAACTGCGGTTTAAGCCAAGTCTCCTGGGCCCGGTTTTTCAAAATGTTTAATCCGGATAAAATTGATCCGGATTTAGTAATCCTTTTTTAGCGATCCGTGATCACGTAATCCAGCTTACTTTTGGAGCCAGTTTT
>NW_015508516.1:21916-22204 GCF_001515645.1 Sinocyclocheilus grahami | reverse complement strand
GGACCACAAGATGGTATTCCTGATGGGTAAGGTGAGCTCACTGACTACCAGCTTCGCAAGTTGAGCTCCAGTGACTGCCGCACAAAGCTCCAGTCTTGGCATGGACTGTTGTCTTTTTGGTGCAACTCGAGATCTGGCCAGCAGGAAAGCCAAGTGTACACCACCATCTGCATCCTTAGAGCGTAGGTAGGCCACTGATCCATATGCTCTCTCGGACGCGTCACAGAACACATGGACATCTCTTGTCACATCTGGCTGGTCCATAATTGTGAGAACATAGCAGCGAGG
>NW_015508516.1:14583-15814 GCF_001515645.1 Sinocyclocheilus grahami | reverse complement strand
GAGACCATGCTGGATAAAACAGCAGCAGACAAGATCAAAACTGTACCATTGTCAAATGACACCGTTTCGCGTAGAATTGACAAGATGGGGACTGATATAGTTGAGCAACTGTTGGATAAACTCAGGGCTGTTGAATCATTTTCACTTCAATTGGATGAATCGGTTGATGTCATTGGACAGGCACAATTGGTTGCTTTTGCGAGATATGTGGATACCAGCGACATTCTCGAACACATACTTTTTTGCAAAACACTGGAGGGGAGAACAACTGGAGAGGATATTTTCAACATTGTTAATTCGTTTTTCTTAGAACATGAAATCAGCTGGAAATCCTGTACCAGTGTGTGCACTGACGCAGCAGCGTCAATGACGGGTCGTATCAAAGGCCTCATCGCGCACATAAGGCAGAAGAACCCTGACATCCTGTGTACACACTGTGTTACACACAGAGAAGCCCTGGCATCAAAGAAGATGAGCCCAAATGACGCTGTCAAGGCAATAAACTTCATAAAGTCGCACGTCTGTTTCTGAGATTATGTGATGGGATGGGATCCGAACACACCAAACTCCTTTTACACACCGAAGTCCGCTGGCTTTCGAGAGGCAAAGTACTGAATAGGCTGTTCGAGCTGCGAAAAGAGGTGTGTTGCTTTTTGTCAGACAATGCGTCCCCTCTAGCCTCTTTGTTTAAGGATAATAATTGGATTGCCAAACTAGCGTATCTAGCAGATATTTTTACTAAACTGAACGAGTTGAATCTCAGTCTGCAAGGCAGGGACACTACGATTTTGAAACTTTATGACCGAGTTGGTGGTTTTCTCAAGAAAGCGGAGCTGAAGAAGAGACTGTGTGCAGAGGGCGATTTTAGCTGTTTTCCTCAGTTTGATGGCCTCTGTTACTCTGCCCGGTTCCAGAGGTCTGCCATCCAATGCCGTAACTGCCTGGGGATGAGGAAGGAGTTGGGTGGGGATCCCAAGTTCCTTAGCCAAGGATAGATCCAGAAAGTCGCCTGCGGCACCAGAATCAATCATGGCCTGGACCGGATGCTGGTTGCCCTCCCAGGACAAAGTGGCTGGAACCACTAGGACGGCGTTAGTAGGAGGAGCTCTAATTTTCCCCATCACAGCCCTCCTGTAGCTGGGCGGGGATAACCATTTCCAGAGAGAATTGTAAAGGAGGTGGTAAAGAAATGTAGATTTATTTTTTTTTAAAGTCTTTGCAAGAAAAATAC
>NW_015508516.1:8065-14573 GCF_001515645.1 Sinocyclocheilus grahami | reverse complement strand
CAGAAACGTGTTCCTTGTGTCTCATACATTTCATATATTCAACATAAAGTGAGATAAAAATTATTTAGTTCAATAAATAGTAACTTTAGGTAACTGAGAGATAGGGGTGTGCGATATAGACAAAAATTATATCTCAGTATTTTCTGGGATTTTATCGATAACGATATTATTGTGCTGGTATCTTAAGGACTACCTACCGTGGACAGCTGACTCGAAAAATATATATAAATATCAGAAATTTAATTTAATTTAAAGAAATTAAAACCGCCAGCAGGTGGCAGCAAGTCACTGGTAAGTGAGTCATTGCGATTGAATCATTTAAACAGTTCATTCATTCAGGAACGAAAAACAGCATGTTGCTCAGAGACGCAAAACAGTGTTGTGGCTGTGTTTGGAATGATTTTTGTTGGCGAAATAGAGCAAAAACAGGCAATACTGTGTCTAAACTGCAGGTTCCTTTTAATATTAACTTTTCTTATTTATTGAACTGTTGTAAAGACTGAATAATGCAGTGAAAAAAACGCACTGTAAATGCACACGCGCACTAGTCTAATCTTAATCACGTAACATTAATGTATTCGTGCACTCTGTAAATTGGGCGTGTTTTGTTTAGTTTTTGCGATATACAGGATAATGTCAAATCCCATATCGTTAAAACAACAATTACAATATCATCACAGACGATATCGCACACCCCTACCGAGAGATCAGTATGGGCTAAACTAGGTTATAAACGCCAACATGACACCAGTAAAGGCATGAATTCACTGTTATTCTGCAAAATACAATGTAGTACGTAAATACAAAACTCAGTGTACTCACCATAACTTTAATGATAGAAAATCCATCTGTAAATGATGTTCTGTCGCCCTTCGGTATCGGCTTCGCTCTCTCGCTCTCCCGTGCACAGGAATTTTAATTCACTACACCAACGGTTTCTCTCACGCGCATGCGAGTGCTGTGTGCAATCAACTGTGTGTGTAATCAGTGCAATAGATGATGGGAACTGTAGTCCGGGTGAAGTGCAACATTGGTGTGGTGCAAGAGTCCATAGTAGGGGAAGGGCGACCTCTGGTGGCAAGCAGACAGAAGTTCATGGACCGGATTCGTGACAATGGGCTCTGTTATAAGATCTGCAGAAATTAAAAAAAAAAAAAAAAAAAAGATCTTATTGAAGCAGGAAAAGATATGTCTGCTTATTACTTTAAATCACAGAACAAAATTTTTAAAAAATTAATAATTTTTACTTATCTAAAAATTATATAATTTTTGTTAAGTGGTTTGAAGACAGAGCACAATATTTGACTGACTGACAAGTCTGACTTAGATTGTCCTCCTCCTCCCCCTCCTTCAGCAACTCTAACAGCTGACGACTTTGCCACGTTCTTCATTAATAAAATTAAAACCATCAGTGCACAATTTGCCACACCACAATCTGTCAAGCACATCTTACCAGCAAACATACACTGTCAAACACATCTTACTAGCAAACATGCACTCATTTTCATCCTTCTCTCCACTCTCTGAGGCAAAATCTCTAAACTCATCCTTTCCGATCATCCTACTACTTGTCCGCTTGATCCTATTCCATCTCATTTCCTTCAAGCTATTTCTCCTGCCGTTGTACCTGCACTCACTCACATCGTTAACATATCCTTTCACACTGGTGTTTTCCCCATACCATTTAAACAGGCTTGTATAACCCCACTACTTAAGAAACCCACCCTTAATTAGCTGCTCACATAAGATTCAAGGCATTAATGTTTGCCTACAAAACCACCACTGGCTCTGCACAACTTTACCTAAATTCATTACTTCAGAGTTGTGTGCCCTCTAGAAGCTTGCGTTCTGCAAGTGAACGTCGCTTTATTGTGCCATCTAAAAGAGGCACAAAATCACTATCACAGACTTTTTCTTTAACTGTTCCCTCCTGGTGGAATGACCTGCTCAACTCAATCCGAGCAGCTGTGTCCTTAACCATCTTCAAGAATATACTAATAATACATCTTTTCTATAATTTTTTTGTTGATCCTCTAACTCTAGCACTCTCTATTATAATTCTATCTTTAAAAAAAATAACAATAATGAACACTAGCTTTTCTAATCTTTTTGTATTCTATCTATTAGTTTTCTTTTCATTTATTGTACAATTATCAAAAGCAAAAAAAGGTACTGCGTTAAGCTAACTGAGACTTGTTATAGCACTTACAAATGAGGACAATGGAAGCAATCAAAATCAATAAAAGAGAAATGATATGTAAGTCGGTTTGGATAAAAGCGTCTGCTAAATGACAATGTAAATGTAATGTGTACAGATAGACTTGTGCGCATTTGTGAGTATCAAAAGAATCCACAAATACAAAAGAGCGTATTCATGGACATTCTTAAGGCAGATCACTAATGCAAAGGACTTGCGATTTACCGTGGATTGCCGTGTGTGCACAAGTGTGGATCTAGGGCAGGGTTCCTCAAATCTTCAATGCGCTGCAGAGTTTAGCTCCAACCCTGATCAAACTCAGCTACCTGTGATTTTCTAATGATCCTGAAGACATTGATTAGCATGCTCAGGTGTGTTTGATTAGGGTTAGAGCTAAGCTCTGCAGGAAAGTGGACCTTGTGGGCCAGATTTGAGGATCCCTGATCTAGGGCATAGTGTCTGCCTGATGAGGGAGTATGTGACAGGAAAGGGGGTTGTGGACTGTGGGCCATGGTAGCAGGTGAATGAGTGTCGGCCAGCTGGCTGTGATGCAAATATGGATGCTGCGTGGGAAATGGCATGTTATACGGGGGATATTGGGGTGGCATGGCCGGCCCATGTTGTGCATTTGTTATGGCTTGGGTCATCATACCAAACATTTTTGCCTCATGTTCATTCTGGGCTGCTAGCATTTAAATAGCAAATTGCCACTCTTTTGAGATACTATCAGACAGGGCCATTGCAAAGCATTCAACTGTGGCTTCCGTGATCCTAAAACAAAGGCCAAGTTGAAGTATTGTTAGTTTTATATAGTTGACTGCCAATCCCAAACTATAATATTGAAAAAGACCAAAAATTACTTTCTCAGACACATGTTGCCTCTCAGACTCGTTTGTTTGCTTCTAGCACGGCAAAATTTCAAGTGACGCATTTGCGAGTGACATACTTCCTGTTGGGAGGGGTTAAGCACTGATGTATGTGGTTTCAACAACCAGATGCATTTGCACTTGTCCGGTTTCATCTGGAATGCGGCCCAGACCACCTCCTGATGTAGTTTGAGCGATCGGATTTAAATCCATCCTGAAACCATTTACACCTGGTCTTTTCACGATCGGATAGCTATTGGATAAGAGAAAGCGCATGAAGTGACCAGGTGTAAACAGGCCCAATATGTCAACGATTCTAATAACCATTCTATGTGTCAGAATGATGATTTATGACCATAATTTATTTACCTGTCACTCATTTTGACAGGCCAGCAGGTTGTCAAAATGTTTTATGGTCTCCAGAGAAACAGGCAGATTTTAAAAAGAATTCTGCAGCAAATTATTCATCATTGTGCTACACAATTAGGATATGACATGATAAGGCAATTTATACTGCTTGACTCGATCGTGAAAAGGGAGCTACTTTTTTTTTTGCACTGATGTTTTTTTGCCACTTTGTGCTCATTGTGGCGTCTCTGAATGTTGAATATATATAAAATTATTTTATTTGTTTCTAAAGAACTCTTCAGTATATATTGGTGTGCCTTAAGCAGTCATTCTGAATCACATTTTTGACAATTCTGCATGGTTGGGATGATTGTTTTATTTATTTACTGCTTAAATTGTGACTACATTATTATGTAATTGTCAGGAGTATGCTTTCTTTGTTCCTGTCTTGATCTAGTTTCTAGTATGTGTGAGTTTCATTCAGTTCACCTGTTGTTCGTTAATTAACTCATTAGTTCCCTCGCTTAGTTCTAGTATAAGTACTCTCTGTTTTATTCAGTTCCTTGTCCTGTCTCGTCAGTGATATTTCATGGTTGGTTAAAGTGGTTGATTTCCCGTGATTTCTCCTACATGTTTGTTTTATATCACAGCCAACTGTGACAGTAAATATTTGGTCCATTTCAAACTAACAAGGCGGACGCAGCTTGTCCAGAAGCCGTGTAAGCCTTCGCCATGGGGGACGAAGAGAATTTACAGGCCCCGGATGGGATTCTCGGGCGGCCCCGCCAAGTCGTGGAGTTTTGCGGGCACAGGTGCACAGCGATCGCTCTCTCCACCTGAGGGACCTCCGTATACCCCCTCGTTGGACCCCCATCGAGGGCGGAGGAACCGGTATATCGTATCCTGGCCGAGAAGGGGGCCTTCCACGATTTTGTCAGCTCCTCGTGCACTTCCGTGAAGAAAGGCACTGGGGCTGGTTGTGGTTTAGAGTCATGCTCAGGACCCAGAAACCAATCATTGAGCCACGAGCGCTCGGGACAGGGTGGGGGAGACCACTCCAGCCCGATGCTTTTGGCCACCCGTGCAAGCATGGCTGCCATCTCAGTATCTGCCTCGGACTGAAACTCAACCCCCGTGGGGGCTGGTTCTGCCAAGGCATCCGCATCAGATGGCTCTAGCCCACCCTCCGATGCTGTGAGTGACACCTCATCTTCTTTACAAGCCCTGAATGAGAGATTGACCTCACCCAAAGATGAGCTCTCAAACCCATCCGGAAGCTCTACAGGGGTGAACAACACATAAGAGGATCGGGAAGTCCGCGGGAGTCACCCGGCGGAGCCATTCCTTCCTCCCTACACTCTTCTCCAATGCACATCGCTGCAGCCTCATACCCGGAAGTAGAAGGACCGAAACGGGAAGCAGAAAGGGTGACTCGCGGTCTTTTGGAAAAGAACGTGAGCCACGAGCGGGGCGTGCCCATGGGCAGGTCCTCACAAAGAGTGGATGCTGTACACTGGTGGTGGTTGAGGAGAGATTCCTAATAATCCCCATCCACTGATTTGGCTCTCAATATCTCCTCTCCACCTGTAGCTGGTGTGTGGTAAGTGCACTGGCGCCGTTGTACTGTGGCTGCTGTTGCATCATCCAGGTGGATGCTGCACACTGGTGGTGGTTGAGGAGAGACCCCCCCCCACATGATTATAAAGCGCTTTGGGTGTACAACAATACACAATAAAGCGCTATATAAATGAATTATTCATTAATTTATTCATTCATTCAAAGAGGACATGCACCGTCCACAAGCACCGATTCAGCATGGGTGCGGCCCAAACACTGAACACAGCGAACGTGTCCGTCGGAAGGCGAAATGTAATACCCGCAACCAGAAGGACACGGATGAAAAGGCATGATGTAAACCACACAATTTCAACCGTAAATTTGCTCTTTTAGAGGAAATAGCTCTCAAAGATGGCCGCTGAAGCACCCAGGGGTACTCTCACAACACTTAGCTGTGCGTAGAGGGGGAGAGACCACTCTCTGTGCCGTAGATCCAACGACAAAAAGATCGAGAGGTGAATGAGTGCTGCGATTCTCACGAAGAGACGCTGCATCGGCTCCGAAGAATAGAACAAATGAGCTAATGCCACGCTGGCCTATTTATACCCGGATATCCGGGGTGTGGCCAGCTATGCAAGTCTTGCTCACCAATTGTCAAAGGCCTTTTCTCAATGATGTCAGAGGTGTCTGGGATCCCAAGTGCGACCCCTAGTGTCAGACTTCGACACAACGTCGAAGTGACCGACAGAAAGGGAACTACGTTTTGATCTTTCATGGTAAACAAATATTGATACCATTTGTTCTGTGATTTCAGAAGCGTCAGGATAAAAACCCTCTATGACAGGGGAAGTTCAAAGATTTTAACATTTCTAAAGGGAGCTGCTGACAGAAGGATGATAAGAGACAGGTGATCTGAGAAAGTGCATTAAACTTCATATGTATTTTTCACAATATATTTCACCTACATCACCATGCCTCTGTAATCTTCTTTTGTAAAATATGTAGGCTATATATTTTTTTTCTTAATTTTATTTTAAAAGGAATTTGAAGTCCAAACATAAGTGACACTGTATGAGCACTACTAAGTAAATCTAAACATTTTTATCTTCAAATGTATTTATTTTTTGTATATTCTTTTTCTTTTCTGCATTTCAACTCTGCTATAGTTTATTTCTAATAAATCTGGCATTATATAGTAAATAGTGTATAATAAATTGTTGGCTCTGTGACAGATTGTTTATGTTGCTAGATTCTTCCATGCTGATGGCCACGCACTAGAGTTGGAGCGTATCTCCTGTCGAAGAACATCTCTAGACATTATGAACCATATGACTAGTAAGTAATACCTCAAACATACACTACAAATCTGACCCTAAACTTTTGAAAGGTAATGTATTTGAAAGAAGTCTTTTATGCTCATCACTGCTCCATTTATTTGATTAAAATACAGTAAAACAGTAATATTGTGAAATTAAATTTTTTAAATGACTATTTTCTATTTTAATATGAAAAATATTCATATATTAATATATATTTATAT
>NW_015508516.1:252-6534 GCF_001515645.1 Sinocyclocheilus grahami | reverse complement strand
AAAACATTATAACAAGTCAGAAAGCACAACGACAAATCCGAAAACAAATTAACAAGTCAGAAAACACAACGACAAATCAGACAAACCGGAAGAGGTAGGGATAGTTTGAGACAGCGCCATTGGTTTGGGGTTACTCACCGCTGACTGGACGAGACATCTGTCAATCAACGTATACAAAGAAGAACCAGCCGAAGAACAGCAGAGCCGTGGTAGAAAGTTCGGAGATGGTATTAAAGTAGCTCAGTTTAAATGTATTGTATGAATTGCCCTTATTTTGGAATAAAAAATACGGGGAGTATATTTACAATTAGTTAAAAGTGGCTGTAAATCATCAGCTCCATTGGCGCAGATGGATAAGCACGTGCCCTTGGCTTTTTGATGCGATCGACCCGGGTTCGATTCTGCCTTTTGCCAAACTTTTTTTTCCTCCCTTTTCAAATCTCGTATCACATCGTAAAGGCATTTATTTTCAAACCCGGGTTCGATCCTGCCTTTTTCCCAACTTTTTTTTCTCCCTTTTCAAATCTCGTATTAGCAATGGATTCTATTTGCACTAAGTGAAAATAGCAGTATTTTTAGCAATATGCTATTTACACTAAGTGCAAATACCTAGTTACACTATGTTAAAATAGCAGGATTTAAGTATACTTCTTGTTGCAAATAGTGGCAATTATCTGCACCTCAGTATTGTAGTACATTATACAACAGTATGCAATAACAACGTATTGAGTGTAAATTATAATTTTAATTTTAATTATTAAATGGATGCCACCTTATTGGTACAATAAAGCCCTCCCTACACCTACCCTAACCCTACCCGATACTTTATTTTCAACTTTTTTATTATTTCCTTAATTTTTATTGAAAATAAATGCCTTTACGATGTTATACGAGATTTGAAAAGGGAGAAAAAAAAAGTTCGGCAAAAGGCGGGATCGAACCCGAGTCGATCGCGTCAAAAAGCCAAGAGCAAGCGCTTATCCAGCTGCACCACTGGAGCTGATGATTAACAGCCACTTTTAACTAAATGTAAATATACACCCCGTATTTTTTATTCCAGAGTAAGGGTAATTCATACAATACATTTAAACTGAGCTACTTTAATACCATCTCCGAACTTTCTACCACGACTCTGCTGTTCTTCGGCTGGTTCTTCCCTGTATACGTTGATTGACAGATGTCTCGTCCAGTCAGCGGTGAGTAATCCCAAACCAATGGTGCTGTCTCAAACTATACCTACCTCTTCCGGTTTGTCTGATTTGTCATTGTGTTTTCTGACTTGTTATAATGTTTTCTGAATTGTTATTTTGTTTTCAGAATTGTTGTTGTGCTTTCTGAATTATTTAGTTTTTTAGACTTGCATTTGCGTTTGTAATTTGTTATTTTGTTTTCAGAATTGTGATTTGTTTAGCACTTCTCGGCCACCGTACAGCTTTGACGAAACTCCTCTCATCTAGTTTTTTTCGAAGCGACTAGCAGCCTTGTCACCTGACCTGAATACTGGGCACTGATTCGCTAAAAAGGACTTGTCGGGTTTTGTTTACAAACAACAAGGGCACTTGTCGGTTTCTGCTGTAAAACGTGAACTCGTGATGGCTTACAGTGGACTTGCCTTGCCTTGGACAATAGCGGCTTTTATGACAAAACATGTTTAGGGTTCAGAACGTGCTATATGTGGAGAATAAAACACAACAGTCAGTTCATTTTTTTTAAACATGGCATTTATCGGTTTTATCCAAATGGACTCTTCATATTTTAAAAAGCTATTTATTCTTGTGATCAAAGCTGAATTTTCAGCATCATTACTCTAGTCTTCAATGGCACATGATCCTTCAGAAATGATGCTGACAATTCAGCTTTGCGAAAATAACATTTTACAATATATTCAACATAGAAAACAGTTATTTTAAATTGTAATATTTCACAATATTACTGTTTTTATTCATGATCAAATAAATGCGGTCTTCTTGGTGCACATAAGAGACTTATTTCAAAAACATAAAAAAACTGATCCTAAACTTTTATACAATGGTAAATTAGTTATAATGGCCTATGTTCCTCTCACTTAAATGATACTGTGGCATATGTAGTCTATGCCATAGAGACTGTGTCTGTTCCCAGAGTAATAAGGACAAAATAATGTTTACTAAGGGATCTAAAAAAAAATCTGATTGTGATTATACCAGATAAAGGCGAAGTATGCAAAAATATGGGTAACGTAAATACAGTAATTTTTTTCCTCTGGTGATTTGTATTGTATACCCATAATGCAATGCGCAATGACGTAGATTTCCATTCTCTATACCCAAGCTACATACTCTTAGAACTCCTTTTAAATATCTCTCCGTGCTTTCATACAGCTTCACAAATAATTATATATATTTGTCCTTTATATTTTTAATAAGCTACAGTCATATTGCTAACATTACCTAAAAATTAGAAATTATGCTGTTATTAATATGATCCTCATTTTGCAGGGAAATTTGTGCATTGTCTCATGGCCCTCTGTATGTTGGATGGTAAAAGATGATAAAGAACTGTCAAATGAAATCAGCCATCTAGAATAATATTATTTAATTATGTGATAGATGTGACCAGTAAAGAGGACAAGATCACAGAGGCAGCAGGCTACTGCAAACACTTAAGGGTTTATTCCCACAGAATAAGGTTACAAAAGTAAAGCAAATGTTAATCTAACTGAAGATTTTGATTTTTTGAAAAATAAAAACAAACAAAAACTTATACAATAAACACGGGTCACTGCATTTGCCTCTTAAACAAAATACAGAGGTCTAGGGACTACAGGACCTGTTCTCACAAAGAACAACACTAACAGACTACAGACTAGTGATGTTCGGTTCTTGAACGAATCGTTCTTTTGAGCCGGTTCTCAGGAAGTAACCGGTCGAGCCGATTCACAAATCTAACTGAATCGAACTTTAGTTCCGGGTTGATGACGCAGGACACACAGCCAAAGTAGCACGTTCGACTCGACAAGAACCGAATGAGCCGGTTCAACCAGCTGTCGAAGTTTGCCGAGGATTACCGAAGACTCAACAAGAACTGAATGAGCCGTGGCAAAGTTTGCCAAGGATTACCGAGGACTCAGCAAGAACCGAATGAGCCGGTTCAACCAGCTGTCGAAGTTTGCCGAGGATTACCGAAGACTCAACAAGAACTGAATGAGCCGTGGCAAAGTTTGCCAAGGATTACCGAGGTAAACAGATTTGATGAATGTCTCATGTGACCACCGTCAACCAATGGGAGGCGGCAAAATTAAAGTTTTTTAAAAATGGTTGATTTGGCCAAATTCCACCATTAAAAAACGGACCAGGTGTGCTAGTAATAAACTGTGGCAAACCAGATGGGCATAACCAATAAAAAACCGGAACTACCAACTTTGGTAAGAGAAAAGGGTATAAAACAGATGTGCGGACAGACCGAGACTTCAGATGCGGTAACCGTTATCTCGGCTTTGTTACTTTGTTTAATAAAGTCTTATTTTAACATCTGGAACTCTGCTTCTCGAGCTTCATTGACTACATTGAAGAAATGTATCATTGGCAACTATGCCCGTGAAAAGACATGAGCAGTCCGGCGCCGAGAAAAGAAAAAGAGCCCAAGATGAAGCCCGTGTATCACTTTCAGGTAACTTATGTTCATAATCCTGTGAAACTTTTTTGGCTGTTGACGTAATGTGTTTTAATGTCGGTAATAATATCACCACCGCATCTGCCTTAATATTCTCTCGGAGTTTCCATGTTCCCTTGCGAAAATTAGCCATGGTTTTACTACGAATAAAACCAAAAATCATGGCTCTTGTAGCCTTGGTAACCACGACTTAACCATGGTTGTGTTACTTTTAGAAGTATTTAGATAATTTTTCTCTCACTTCTGTTATTCGTCATACACTGAAGCAGTTCCGGCGGATGACGTAAGACGCTGCGTGATTAGTGACGAACGCGGAGCACAAAACAAAACGCCGGTCACGTATAAGAGATACAAACCGAGGATTTGCAAAGAAAAATGTTGGAGGATTTCGATATAAACCAAGAAGATATTGGTTTTCCTTTGCTAAAGTTAGGAAACTTTACTTCCTTTGCTCCTATAAACAAACTCGCGAGACTAGCATATCTCAGAGGCGCGCGCTGCGCATACGTCATACGCCTTCCGCTGGAACGGATCTGTGTATGATAGATAACGGAAGTGAAAGAAAAGTGTTTATTACGTTTGAAATAACAAAAACTCATGGATTCACTACAGCGGGCCTTTATTCACCCCCGGGAGCCGTCTGCGGCACGCTTTATTATGGATGCGCGCGCTTTATTTGACGACTTGTGGACTGTTCAACAGAAACACCCGCTGACTGCAATGATAGAGCTTGGAAGAGCCAGGACAATTTTTAATATATCTCCGACTGGATTCGTCTGAAAGAAGAAAGTCATATACACCTAGGATGCCTCGAGGGTGAATAAAACACAAGCTAATTTTCATTTTTGGGTGAACTAACCCTTTAAAATGCATTATATAAACAATGATGCAATAATGATTGGTTAATTAATAATAATTGTATGGTTTCATTGAATACACTGTTAAAATACATAATGTAGCCTAATACAAAATAAACAATATTAAATGCCTGCAAACGGCGCCAAAGGCCTGTCAATTGCTGTTGTAACACTTACAGTTTTGTTTAATGTTGACCAAACATTAAATTAAAATATCCACTTAATCTTTTATTTTTGGCCACCTTTTTGCGATAGATATGCTTCAGCCTCTATAATTTCTTCAACAAAAACGTGGACATCACAACCCTCACAAAAATTAACCATGGTTTTATCGTAGTAAAACCGCTTAAATGTTCTTTTGTGTGATTTCTGAAAGCTTGAGACCATAAAATCATTCACACAACTGTATTAATAAAGACAACTGTCTAGCTACAATTGTCATTTGTAAATAATACAATTTAATTACAATTTATTTATTTACTTTTTTATATTTTATTTAAGTTCTATTTTGACCCTGTGTTTTTTTTTTTTTACTTACATAATATTTTGGGGAGGGGGCACAATAATACAATTCTGCTTAAGGCACCCATTTGGCCAGCAGCGGCCCTGTGTGCATGCATATTATATTTTAAATTGCTTAAGCGAAATAGAAATCTAGAAATAATGATCTTTAAAACACCTCAACACACAAAAACTGTGAGCTAAAACTGTGCAGAATATAGTGTCCGATTTAAACATTACTAAACAAACAAACCAAACAAAATGCTGTGTCTGAACAAAAGAACATTCAATGTGGGCACAAAAACTGGGATGAGGAACCACGTGTGAGGGTTTGTAAATGTATAATAAATAAATATAAAATTACAATATAATTCACAAATATACTTCGCTTTCCCATTACACTGAAAACATGCATCTTTGGAAGGTTTTTGTATTGAGCCAATCTCCTATTAATCATGCATCTTCTCGTCATCCAAAGTTGTAGGACAGAGTTGACCAATTTCGGAATGGGAATGAAGAGATCTCAAAGTTTAGTACTGCGCATTAAAAAGGAAAGTTCACATAATGAAAATTCTGTCATCATTTATTCACCCTGAAGTTATTACAAACCTGTAAGTTCCTTTCTTCTGCTGAACACAAAAAAAGTATTTTGAAGAAAATATTTGTCCACGGTATGGACAAAAATACAATGCAAGTCAATAGGGACCAGAAATTGTTTGTTTTTTGTTGTTGTTTTTTTTGCATTCAGCAGAAGACAAATGTTGGGACATTTCCCAATTAAACTGTTTTGAAACATTTCACAATAAGCGGGGCAACTGGTAATAGGTGAGGGCATTATGATTGGGTAAATAAACAGGCATCCACCACAGTCCCGGGGCCCGTTCTTCATACGTCGCTTATTACATCCGAGATGAAACGTCACATCCAAGATGATATCATCGCGCTAATCAGGATCTGGCTAATTCAGATGATAAGTATGACTGGATTGAGTTATCGGAGATAATTGCGCGTTCATGGGCTGGTTTAAAAGGGGCTATGTATCGATACTCGAAACCACGATCAGCAATGCAGCGATTGGCTGGCGGCAAGACAGCAACGTAATGACATCATGTAATTAAAAAAGACACCTGACGAAAAACTTAACACATTTCTGGACCTTTATAAGGAAACAAAACTACATAAATGTATGTTATAACAGATAAATGAAATGTTTTTATTTCATTAAAATTTTTTACATGATTCCTAATTATTTATATTCACGATTACACATTTT
>NW_015508516.1:0-242 GCF_001515645.1 Sinocyclocheilus grahami | reverse complement strand
CTCCATGTAGCATAGTGGCTTGCCTCAGGGACAGAGCTATCTGTACAGGTTGAGATGAAATGACAGAGCAAAGAATGTCGTAGCTCTTTAGGGTCTTCTTCACCTGGCCCTGTTGGAGCTTTAGGCCACTCATGTGGTGGTCGTAACAGAAAGAATGGGCCTTGACACCACCTATTTGGCTGTGCTAATTCCGCCAGAGTCTTGCCCCTGGTCAGATCATCTGCTGGATTGAGGGTCGAGCT
>NW_015508515.1:21438-21944 GCF_001515645.1 Sinocyclocheilus grahami | reverse complement strand
CACCCCCTCAGCCGCTCAAACCACTTGGGCTGGAGCCCGGTGGACACAAGAAATCCTCGCCCACGCCCAGGCAGATGTGAACCACTGAATTAAGCGGGTATAACCGGCGTCCCAAACGATTTTTGGGCGCCCTGCTGGGGGCTGCTGCGGCTGTAGGAACTCTGTTTAACATCGGCATGAATACCACTAATGCTGTTAATCTGGCCACCGTGAGGCGGCATGTGGGCGAAATCCAGGCCGAAATGCCTGGGAGACGACAACCACTCGTAGTCCAGAGCAAAGCCCTACAGACCTTCGGGAAGTCGTTGAACGGCACCATCACAATTCTGAATACCCATAGCACCCTTCTAAATCAAACCATAAAATCCATCAACAAACTATTTTCGGTCGTGCAAAGCGATTTGGCCCAAAAAGCGATTTAGCCCAAACACAACTCCTAACCACCCTCATGACTGACATGCTACAGGAAGTAAGCTCCTCGATCGATAACTTAGCCATGGGTAGGA
>NW_015508515.1:16973-17628 GCF_001515645.1 Sinocyclocheilus grahami | reverse complement strand
TTACAAATTAATAATGAATAAATAAATGATAATGTCATTACATTGTATTATGTTTTAATAAATTTTATTATGTTTTAACTGTAACAGGATCCTTTACATTTAGCCTCCTTCCAAGAGCAATAAATGAGAGTAACTGTATTTTAATAAATTTGTCAGTAATAAATCTGACTGGCTGGTAATATTAGCATGCTATATGGTAGGTAATGTTAATAGGGACAGGTTCCAAAAAGTGCATCTAGTACAGTATTTGGTTAATCTGGATAATTAAGAGTGTTAGCTCATGCATCCACAACAGAAATGTCAGATGCAGCCCCGTATGCCAGATCCTGTCAGAAAATATAATTTTTTTTTCTGGTAACAGAACAACTGGTCGTCTAATATAAAACCCGATAACAGCAAGTCTTGTCTGGTACACAAAGCTCTATTAACAGTCTTCTATCAGCCAAGAAGTTGACGGAGCAAAGCCAATGAAGAGCAGAAGCAGGAGACAAAGTGATGTTGCAAAAAAAAGGAGCTTATTGAATAATCTTTGTTGCATATGTTTCAATGCTCAGACTTTGTCCGACCAGCACAAATCTAACAAGTAGTGTTATACCAAACTGATTCACAACATCCCATAAACCTTGAGTTTCCATAAACATTCACCCATATCTCT
>NW_015508515.1:0-16963 GCF_001515645.1 Sinocyclocheilus grahami | reverse complement strand
AAAAAAAAAAAAAAAAGAAAAAAAAAAAAGTAAAACACAAATGTATGATTGCTCTCTGGAAGCAAAACACACGCAGTTTGCGTTTGTGGATCCTTAGGAAATTCAAAATGAACAACTGAAAACCTCCAATATTGCCACGTTATTGATGCAACCCATGTCTACTGGATCTAAATCTCACTCCAGCTAGATAAGCAAAGATGGCAACCCTGTCTACTGGCTAGATAATAAACCCAAATTTCATGGAAATCACATACAGTGTAAATGGCCTAGAATGAGTCCAAAACCGTACATTTTCTGAAATTTAAAAATAAAGTAGCTAATAATTAACCATTTTGTTTCAAAAGGACAATCATTATTCTGTCCCATATGGAAATGAAGTTCCTAGCAAAAACATAAATTTGGAGATTATAGTAAATCTCTCTGTAATTCCGTCAATTTCACATGTGCACTTGGTTGTGCATTTGACCATTGCAGGAGGATCAGGCAAGTTATCGTTGAAGCACATGCAGACGGTTTAATTAATATTTGCACAAGGTAAAAATAAGTTTAATAAATCATGCTGTTATACATGCTCTAATTTGTTAATTTGTGCATTCAGGCTTTCCAGTAGGTGGCAGCATTTACTTGAAGGAACAGAAATGTGAGGTAAAGCAGGAGTATGACATGAGCTTATAAACACCAACTCAAATACAATAAGTTTTTTTATTTCCACATTTCAGAAATAATCACCCCTCTGTTGGTAAAAATTATGATTTACTAACCATTCAATGTTGAGTGTGGCAAGACTGGTCAGGTGCTTGAAAAATTACCAATAATAAGAAAAATCCTATATAGTCAACTACGCCACCTGGAATACACCGGGACATAACCCCAAGCTAAGGGGCACAGGTTTCGTTAAATCAACAAGAATCCATTTATTAACATACAATCAATAAAAACCAAACACGTCACACAAGTCTATACCAGTAACATACAAAACCATAAGTAAAACTATAAAATAACAAAAATAAAGAGGGAGGTGGCCAGCAAAGGCCCTCAGATTTCTACCCCACACTCATTACCCATGACACACACTCTTGTGAACAATCAAAAAAATAAATAAAAAAAAACCCCCCACCCCACACAGACCAGGTCAATTCAATAATAGTTTGCACACAAAAACACCAAAGCACAAACAAACAAACTCAGCCACTGGCACAGAGGAGGGAAATAAAATGGCCAAGAAGAGCCAGATTACAGGATTTTAGCCTGTTATATATATATATATATATATATATATATATACACACACACACGAGACAGACCTAGATGAGTTCTAGACAAAACTGTTAAAACTATAACAAAACAGAGCAGCAGTCAGTTACTTGATGTTTGTTAAGCTTCAATTAAGATCATTGGAAACCCCTGGACATGCAATCAAGCCTGCCGGACATTGAACAGAAAGTTACTCATGAAAAGTCTTGTTAAAAGCAAACAAACTCTATACATACCAAGAAAACGGTGCAATGCTACAATACACATGGCCGCTCACCACGCAGTATTACAGCTACTTGCAGGCTCATGACTAAAAACAAACGAGGTAATAAGCCTCTCCATTTAACAGGCAAAAGGCATTTTTAAAACCGGAACTAACCTGAAAACTGGCCTACAGCCAGCACGCATGACAGACAGAAGGATAACCCAACTGTTAGCACGCATTCAAAGCACCACATATAACAAAGGGGCGGTACCAAGAATGATGCATCCCAAGCAGTTAAACACTTTTTTTATATTCACAGCACAGGCACTAATAGGCTCATGAAACTTACCCAACTGACCAATCATAATGAAGTACAACCACTGATTGGTTCACACCAGCCAATCATACCGGGGCTATACCTCACTCTGCTACATGAGTAAAGCACATTATTGAAACACTAATTTAAGGATGGGAGCAGCCTGGTCTCGTTTATACGTAGGCATTAATATGTAACATTTACAAGCACAAAACATATATTTTGTACGTTTATATTGATGCTAAAATGTACAATTTAGACGTATTTCAACGCTTAAAATGTACAAATTGCTACATATTTTTAGCTAAAAAACGTAAAATATTTACATTTTTTTATATCATTAAGATATTTGTATCAATGCATTTTTTTTTTATCATGTTATAAATTAGCGATTTGGATTTTTAGACCCCTTAACCTACCCCCAAACCTAAACTTACCCATTTTATAGCTGATATTAAAAGGATATAAAATGCAATTGACCGAAATATGAAGGAAAATAAAATTTTAATAACAAAATAGCATTAAAATGTTTTTATAGTCGCTAATCCCACTCCTACCTCTAAACCTAAGCATAACTATTTCTGTACAGTATAAGAAAAACATGACAGACAGATAAATGTAATTACAATCATTTATTTATTGTAAAAATGTTAAAAGCAGTACCAAAAGTAATCCAAATGACGATGCGTTGCAGCCGCAGTCCTCTCTGGTGGAATACAGTAGGTTTGTGTGAGGTGCAGAACAGAATTTATGTTGTTAATCGCTGAAAACAGGGGCGTAGCCATCATTTCAGAAGTGAGGGGGACAGAAATGTTTTATATATATATATATATATACATATATATATATATATATATATCACGTTTCTGTAATCTATATAACATAAGAATTATCATGAGATCACGTTGATAGGAGAGAAAATAATGTAAAATAAAATGTTTAATCTGAATTGGAAAAAAAAATGGGTAAAGCCAAATATATGGGAAGAAGTAAAAACCGAAAGAAAATGTACTCTAGTCATTCAATTAGTGCACAAAACTCAAACACAAAAGAAAATATTTAGAACAAGTTTAGATGCTGTTAATATTTATAATCACACTGTGGAACAACATCAACATATTTGTGCACAAATAACTGTTTAATTGATACATATGATTTACTTAACTCTATAGTGCACAGTTACAGTGTAAAATAATATAGTGCTTAATGGATAATAATTGTCATCATCACACATGTATGAGTTTCTGTATTACCCATATTACTTCACAGACCTTTTCTATGAAATGTCTCCCTTTAGATTAAATAAAGTGTGTGTGTGTCTACTTTTACTATATTCTGGGGACAAATTTTTACCCAGAAGTAGCAAAATCTGACAATCCTGACAAAATCTCTGAAAACCTCCTCCTGAGGTTGTCCTTAAGATAATATAAAACAAACTTAATAATGGGTTTAATTAGGTTAGAGTATTTATATTTAGCTGTAAAATCCCCACATGTCCCCATTTAGATGGGGATATTTAGACTGTTTAGATAAAATAAATGTGTGTGTGTGTGTGCATATGAGGACTTGATAAATTCACAGTATTTCCGTCTCATCAATCGCCACACCAAGACAAACCTTTCCCTATCGCAGACCTGATCGGTTGAGATGAATGTTGTTCACGGTGAAATCATGGTAAGCTTCAACATACATATTTTGCATTACAAAAGAATGTATCTCTGCTGTCTGTTTCTTGGTTGGCGTGGATGTTGGAGTTTGCGGTGAAGGATATTCACTACATCAGGAGTCTCTATAAGAGTCTCATGAAGCTGATGAAGGTTTGAGCAGATGACGGACTCCTGTGGAGCTCAAGCACTGATTTACATCATTCAAATACACACAAAACAGCATGGAAATGATCAGTGATCGAGCTGATCCAGATGGAGTGGAAAGCAGGACAAACTACAGCTCTAGAGTTCATGACGAAGAACTGCAGAATCAGCCCAAGGTGTGTTCTGAGAGGCACTGTAGAGTTCTTCTTAAGAAAACAGGTTTTACATGGATGCATTATACAATTTTAACATGTTTGATCCATTTTTATCATCATAATGATCCATTACACAAGTTGGTTCTTTTGGTGGTTCTCTCTACTCTGACATTCGACATTTGCATGCAATATACTTACCTAATGTCTCAGAAAACCTTAATATCATACATTATTAGATTTGTGTATATGTTTGCACTGGAATGCAAGACGAAAATGCTGTATTTTGCCATATGTTTGCTGTGTCTTCATTTCTGGACCATCAGAAATATTTGGACAGAAAATGTAAAAATGAATTAAGAATTTATCAGGCAACAGCACGTAAAGGAAAAACAAATGTCAAGTTTTTCTCCAAATATCTGCCATAGAAACCTGCCTCTGCTCTAGCTTTACTAGGCTAGTTTTTACTAAATCCAGCATTGAGTACTATGGAAATTTTTGGCAAATTGCACAAATGCACATGTAAATTAGAATGAATATGTGCACTAGTTCATGATATTGAAGAAGTTTTTATGAAAATAAATTCTGTCTCTTATCACAGTGTGGAAATAGATACTCCAATTATACTATGTTTGGTAGTCAGACAACATTTTCTGTTTATTATTTGTTGATCATGTACAGTAGTAGTGCTCTGCTTCCAGACTAGATTATTTGGCATGTCAGGTTCTGTTTGTAAATCATCTGTCTGACCTCAAATAATTTCCATGCTCTCTGGTGCTTTTTCAATAAAGCACCTCATAATTCAAGACATGTTGGGGTGAAAATCAATCCATGCCATCCAAACTGGGAGGTTTCACAAGTTAAAAGGAATCCAAAGCGGAAGATCCAGACGAGGGATAAAGGCCGTGTAAAGTGAACCTCAAAGAGCAAAAACAGCTTAAGAGGTCTGAAAGATTTCCATGGCTAACATTACAGGTAAGACATTGTTTGTATTAATGTTTATATAAATACTTTTGTTTTACTATATATTCTTGCTCATATTATTTTTAAAATTAGGGGTATTATTACATTATTTATTAATTCAATAATAAATTGCTGTATTTTTTTAATGTAATATTCAAATATTATTAAATGGATTGAGAGTAGCAAAATTATTTCTTTATTTGACATTATTTCATCCAATAGTCAAGTCATATCTGTTTATATAGGACAATATTGTTTCAAAGCAGCTTCACATTAATAAACAGGAAAATAACAGTGTTAATGTTATAAAACAAATTAAATTTCAGCTGTATATACCATCCAATAGCCAACACATTTTTAAAGTCACATTAATGGAGTCTGATGCAAAACCTGCTGTTTAATTCTTTGGTATTCAGGTGAAAGTATTTAGAAATGGAGCTGAGCATCGTTCTCATCCTGTTTGTCATTTTTGAGTATATGCACATTTCAACTAAAACAGAATAAATAGCTGGTGTATTTTTCCATTAAATCTATTAAAATGTCTTTTTAAGGTTCACATACTTCATCACAGAAAGTCATCTAATTTGAGACTCAATCCAAGACGTTTGATGAGGCTCAACAATAATGTCGAGAGAATCATTGATCTGTCAGACCAGGGAAACATGGAGGAGCTCAGGCTTGACAGCTTCACGTACACTGAATCTGCCTGGATTGGACTGAAGAAAAGCGGCAGTAAGCAGTGGCACTGGGCTCTGGGCTCTGGCCGATCAAACGTTTTACAAGGAAGGAGAGACTGAATACAGAAACTGGGCAGCTAAAGAAGAAGAGGTTGTTGTAGAGTATGAAGAATGTGTAATAATGTATAGGCTACCAATGGGGAGTTCTTACACACCTAATGTTTTCCTATCAGATATTTCATGTGCTACGATGGTGAGCATACAGCGAGATCTTTCTGAAGATACCCAGCTTTGAAGAAGTTTTAATTCAGATTTTTAAAAAATTTTCTAGGTAAGGGAGATGATAACCAGAAATACGTCTTCGTTAAAGTCCTGGAGAGACGCTCAGACTTACTGTGGACAGTATCACAAAGCTGGTTAGCCTGAGGAACAAGGAGGAGAACCGTCAGATCCAGCAGCTGATACCTGCAGGACATACAGGTGCATCTCAATAAATTATTTATTTCAGTAATTCAACTCAAATTGTGAAACTCGTGTATTAAATAAATTCAATGCACACAGACTGAAGTAGTTTAAGTCTTTGGTTCTTTTAATTGTGATGATTTTGGCTCACATTTAACAAAAACCCACCAATTCACTATCTCAACAAATTAGAATACTTCATAAGACAAATAAAAAAACATTTTTAGTGAATTGTTGGCCTTCTGGAAAGTATGTTCATTTACTGTACATGTACTCAATACTTGGTAGGGGCTCCTTTTGCTTTAATTACTGCCTCAATTCGGCGTGGCATGGAGGTGATCAGTTTGTGGCACTGCTGAGGTGGTATGGTCAAGCAACTTGGGCTATGAGCTTCTCCACCCTTCCTCCAGACTCTAGGACCTTGGTTTCCAAATGAAATATAAAACTTGCTCTCATCTGAAAAGAGGACTTTGGACCACTGGGCAACAGTCCTGTTCTTCTTCTCCTTAGCCCAGGTAAGACGCCTCTGATGTTGTCTGTGGTTCAGGAGTGGCTTAACAAGAGGAATGTAGCCCTGGACGGAAGGCGTAATTCTGTAGCCAAATTCCTTGACACGTCTGTGTGTGGTGGCTCTTGATGCCTTGACCCCAGCCTCAGTCCATTCCTTGTGAAGTTCACTCAAATTCTTGAAGCGATTTTGCTTGACAATCCTCATAAGGCTGCGGTTCTCTCGGTTGGTTGTGCATCTTTTTCTTCCACACTTTTTCCTTCCACTCAACTTTCTGTTAACATGCTTGGATACAGCACTCTGTGAACAGCCAGCTTCTTTGGCAATGAATGTTTGTGGCTTACCCTCCTTGTGAAGGGTGTCAATGATTGTCTTCTGGACAACTGTCAGATCAGTCTTCCCCATGATTGTGGAGCCTAGTGAACCAAACTGAGAGACCATGTTGAAGGCTCAGGAAACCTTTGCAGGTGTTTTGAGTTGATTATCTGATTGGCATGGCACCATATTCTAATTTGTTGAGATAGTGACTTGGTGGGTTTTTGTTAAATGTGAGCCAAAATCATCACAATTAAAAGAACCAAAGACTTAAACTACTTCAGTCTGTGTGCATTGAATTTATTAAATACACGAGTTTCACAATTTGAGTTGAATTACTGAAATAAATGAACTTTTCCACGACATTCTAATTTATTGATATGCACCTGTACATGCGAAAGATGTTCATGATTTACAATGTATGTAAAACTTTGCTGTGTGTAGCCTGTGGGAGTAACGTTGCAGCAAGGGGCTATAATATCAATATTTTCCTAATGACAATTTTATGATTGGTTTATAAAGGCTTCTACGAACACATTTTCCCCCTTTTTATCACATATATAAGGCAGGAAATATATTTTATAGTTTCTATACTAAATGATATGTCAATCAGTACTGCATTATTCATATAGTTTATTTATTACCTGAAGATAACTTGAAAACACACATAAACCATACATTTTCGCAATCGTGTGTTTATTGTCTTCACGTTTCATCAGTAAAAAGTTTCTGCTTTTTATTCAGCTCAGCTACAGCCGGATGCTTTAGTCCATATTAGGGATTTCCTGCATGTTAGGGATTTCCTGCACATCATAAGTTCCCATTCAGTCAGTCACGTTCTACGTTACGTCAGTGACTGACGAATTGGGATCTCGCCCGAGAGCCCAATCACCTTCAAGTGTTAATACAAAAAAAAGCCAATGACAGTTGGCGTGCGTGTTTCGCCACGCGCACCCCGCCCCGCAGTGCGGGTATAAAAGGAGAGCGCGTGCAAACGCACATCAGCTTTTCGCTTCGGAGCCGAGCCTTCTTCAGGACGAATCTCCACGAGTGTTCGAGAGAAACAGCTGGCGTTGGTGTGACGGCGTATCAGCGGGGGTTGCCATTCAGGCTGCTGAAATCTCGGCGGGCTGCAGCTTTCATTCTGTGGTCTTGCCGCGACCTCCCCTGGGCGCTTCAGCGCTCTCTCTAAAAGAGTGTTTCCAAAAATTCTAAAAGAGCTATTTCTAAAAGAGCTTCACGAGCGACGGGCGTCTTTTTAAAGATGGCTTCCCGCTCGTGCGTTTCTGGATGCGGTCGTTTCCTGCCTTCATCTGACGGTCATGATCACTGCCTCTCGTGCTTGGGCTTACAGCACGCTGAAGCAGCGCTCATGGATGAGTCATGTTCTCACTGCGGGAACATGACCATCGCGACATTGCGGTCCAGATACCTCCTCATTAAACGGGGGGGTATCCCCCTTGCCATGCCCCGCTCTAGCTCCTCTGGTTCTCGGAGGGCTACTTCGGTTCATGGTCAGGGAGACCTGAGGGTTACGGTGAGAGCTCCCCCGTCGAGTACGTCTCCGCGGGCCTCTCATTCCTCGAGCATGTCGCACCACCTGGTGCTTCCGGACGAGCGTGCTGGGTCCTCGGACAGGGCGGGGTCTAGCATCTTGTGCGGGGCACAGGCAGAGGACAGGATGTCGGTCGCTGCATCGGAGGGCGAGCTAGGCTCTGGAGATGAGGATTCGGCTGCGCTGCCACCGTCAGGTAGAGTGGCGTTGCCCGAGTCAGATCCAGAGCTGACCGCTATGCTTTCCCGGGCCGCTGAGAGCGTCGGGCTGCACTGGAGGCCTCCGCCTTCTCCCGAACGCTCGAGGCTGGATGATTGGTTCCTGGGGGCGCAGGCCGGGCGTCGGCAGCCACCTCCGGTTCCATTCTTCCCGGAAGTGCATGAGGAGGTTACAAAGTCTTGGAAGGCACCTTTTTCTGCCCGAAACAGACTTGGTGCCTCCTCCGTCCTCACCACCCTCGACGGGGGGGCGGCCCAAGGGTATGTGGACATCCCTCCGGTCGAGCGCGCGATTGCCATGCAGCTCTGCCCGCAAAGCGCCGCCGCCTGGAGAGGTAGTCCACGCCTTCCGTCCAGGGCCTGTAAGTTCTCGTCCGCTCTGACGGCTAAGGCTTACAGTGCCGCTGGACAGGCCGCTTCCGCCCTGCACGCCATGGCCCTCCTGCAAGTCCACCAGGCCAAGGCGTTGAAGCAGTTGCACGAGGGTGGTGCTGACTCAGGTGTGCTGCAGGAACTGCGCACCGCGACGGACCTCGCGCTTAGGGCGACGAAAGTCACGGCGCAGGCCCTGGGTCAGACGATGTCCACATTGGTGGTCCAGGAGCGCCACCTATGGCTGACCTTGGCGGATATGAGGGAGCCCGACAAGCATCGCTTCCTGGACTCCCCGATCTCCCAGGCCGGCCTATTCGGCGAAGCGGTGGAGGGCTTTGCCCAACAGTTCTCCACCGCACAGAAGCAGACGGAGGCGTTCCGACACATCCTGCCCCGGCGGTCTGCTGCTGTCCGCACCCCACCGCCGGCTGCAGCCCCTCTGTCTGCTCGTCGCCGAGGGCGCCCTCCTGCGGCCTCCACCTCCGCTCCGGCGCGGCCACAACAGCAGCAACGGCCGCAGCGTGGAGCTGGCCGCAGGAAACCGGCGCAGCCCGCCTCCGCCCCTGCCAAGCCCGTGAAGCACCAAAGCAGGCGGCGTCCCTGAGACGGGCGACCAGGAGCCCTTGGACCCTGCTCTTCAGGAGATGGTGACCGCACCACTCCTTCCCCCGGAGGAGGGCCGGGTGGAGAATCTTATGTTCCCTTTTGTTTTTGTTCCGCCACTGGCTACTCAGCCAGTGGTACCCAAAACTTCATTAAAAGAGCAGTTTCCTTTGCCTCCGGGTCCCAAGAGGATGAGGACGGCGGTGCACGAGACTCAGTCTCCACTCAGCCGGCCCCCTCTCCCTTCGCTAGTGGGCAGCAGGGTTCAGTTCAAGGACGCTACGCCTCCTCACGAGCCCCCTGCCCAGCAGTGGAGCCAGGTAAGTCGCGCGCTGCGCACTCAGACCCCACCCTGGGACGCGCGGCCTTCCGGGTCGGGTCCCTGTGCTCCACTTCGCTGCCCCACCGCGGGTACGTCGGTGGTCTCCCTAGTCCCGCTAGTTCGGTCGCTGGGGGCCTGGTTAGCCCTCCCCAGGCCGTCTCGCTGGCTCCTGAGAACCATCAGACTCGGCTACGCGATTCAGTTCGCCCGGCGCCCTCCCAAGTTCAGGGGCATTCGGTTCACCTCTGTGCCGGACAAGGATGCTCCTGTCTTGCGTGCAGAGATCGCGGTCCTGCTAGCGAAGGACGCGATACAGCCGGTCCCTCCAGCCGAGATGAGGTCGGGCTTCTACAGCCCATACTTCATCGTACCCAAGAAAGGCGGTGGGTTACGACCGATCCTGGACCTGCGCGTACTGAACCGGACCCTTCACAAGCTCCCGTTCAGGATGTTGACGCAGAAACGCATCTTTCAATGCGTCCGTCCTTTCGATTGGTTTGCAGCGGTCGACCTCAAGGACGCGTACTTTCATGTCTCGATTCTCCCTCGACACAGACCGTTTCTCCGCTTTGCGTTCGAAGGGCGAGCATATCAGTACAAGGTCCTCCCCTTCGGGCTATCCCTGTCGCCTCGTGTCTTCACCAAGGTCGTGGAGGCAGCCCTCGTTCCATTGAGGGAAGCGGGCATTCGCGTTCTCAACTACCTCGACGACTGGCTCATACTGGCCCAGTCCCGAGCACAGTTGTGCGAACACAGGGATATGGTGCTCAGTCACCTCAGCCGATTGGGGCTTCGGGTCAACTGGGAAAAGAGCAAACTCTCTCCGGTGCAGAGGATCTCTTTTCTCGGCATGGAGCTGGACTCGGTCAACCTCTCAGCACGTCTCTCAGTAGAGCGCGCGCAGTCGATGCTGAACTGCCTGGGGTCCTTCCAGTGCAAGACGGCGGTTCCACTGAAACAATTTCAGAGGCTCCTGGGGCATATGGCATCCGCAGCCGCTGTCACGCCGCTCGGGTTGCTTCATATGAGACCGCTTCAGCATTGGCTTCACGACCGGGTCCCGAGATGGGCATGGCGACACGGCACTTACCGGGTTTCTGTTACCCCGTTCTGCCGTCAGACCCTCAGCCCATGGACAGATCTTGCCTTCTTTCGGACAGGAGTATCCCTTGGGCAAGTATCCAGGCATGTTGTTGTGTCAACAGATGCCTCCGCCAGGGGCTGGGGTGCCATGTGCAGTGGGAATGCAGCTGCGGGGCTCTGGTCGGGGCCCCGACTACAGTGGCATATCAACTGCCTCGAGTTGCAAGCAGTATGGCTGGCTCTGCGCCGCTTCAAATCGCTGCTACACGACAAGCACGTACTGGTCCGTACGGACAACACTGCGACCGTTGCGTACATCAACCACCAGGGCGGTCTACGCTCCCGTCGCATGTCGCAACTCGCCCGCCATCTCCTCCTCTGGAGTCAGAAGCATCTGAGGTCGCTTCGCGCCGTTCACATCCCAGGCGAGCTCAATCGTGCAGCCGACGAGCTCTCACGTCAGCCCGCCCCTCCGGGAGAATGGCGACTCCACCCCGAGACAGTCCAGCTGATTTGGAGACGCTTTGGGGACGCTCAGGTAGACCTGTTTGCCTCCCCGGACACGTCCCATTGCCAGTGGTTTTACTCCCTGGCCGAGGGACCCCTCGGCACGGACGCACTGGCGTGCAGCTGGCCTCGGGGCCTACGCAAATATGCGTTTCCCCCAGTGAGCCTTCTCGCACAGACACTGTGCAAGGTCAGGGAGGACGAGGAGCAGGTCCTCTTGGTGGCGCCATACTGGCCCAGTCGGACTTGGTTCCCCGAACTGATGCTCCTCGCGACAGCCCCTCCTTGGCGAATTCCTCTGAGGAGGGATCTCCTTTCTCAGAGAGGGGGCACCCTCTGGCACCCGCGTCCAGACTTGTGGAATCTCCACTTATGGTCCCTGGACGGGACGCGGAGGTTCTAGGTGGGCTACCTCCAGCGGTAGTAAACACCATCGCTTCAGCTAGAGCCCCGTCTACCAGACACGCTTACAGGCTGAAGTGGAACCTGTTCGTCGGTTGGTGCTCTTCCCGCCTGGAAGACCCCCGTAGATGCCCGATCGCAGTCGTGCTTTCTTTCCTGCAGGATGGCTTGGAGCGAAGGCTGTCTCCCTCCACCCTGAAAGTGTATGTTGCCGCCATTGCCGCACATCACGATGCAGTAGACGGTAAGTCTCTAGGGAAGCACGACCTGATCATCAGGTTTCTCAGAGGGGCAAGGAGGCTAAATCCTCCGCGCCCTCACCTATTACCCTCTTGGGATCTCCCCTCGGTCCTCATGGCCCTGAAGGAGGAGCCCTTCGAGCCTCTGCAGTCAGTAGAGCTTAAGGTTCTGTCATTAAAGACAGCGCTCCTCACCGCTTTGGCCTCGGTCAAGAGGGTAGGGGACCTGCAGGCATTCTCGGTCGACGATTCGTGCCTAGAATTCGGGACGGGTAACTCTCACGTTGTCCTGAGACCCCGGCCCGGATATGTGCCCAAAGTTCCCACCACGCCTTTCAGGGATCAGGTGGTGAACTTGCAAGCGCTGCCCCGGGAGGAGGCAGACCCAGCCATCGCTCTGCTCTGTCCCGTTCGCGCTTTGCGCATTTACGTGGACCGTACGCGGAGCTTCAGGACCTCAGACCAGCTCTTTGTCTGCTTTGGAGGTCAGCAGAAGGGAAAGGCTGTCTCCAAACAAAGACTTGCCCACTGGTTAGTGGAGGCTATAGTCTTGGCATACCAGGCCCAACGTTTACCATGCCCCCTCGGAGTGAGAGCTCACTCTACGAGAGGAGTGGCATCTTCGTGGGCATTGGCGCGGGGCGCCTCGATAGCAGACATCTGTAGAGCTGCCGGCTGGGCGACGCCTAACACGTTTGCGAGATTCTATAATCTCCGTGTAGAGCCCGTGTCCTCTCGTGTACTCGCCTCAGGTAGGCAGTAACACCGGACCTGCTCGGTGTCGATCACGCTTGCTGCGCCATTCCCCTCTACGGACCGGATACGTGCGCTCTTGTGCTCCTCATTCAGTTCCCCATGGCGAACCCTGGTGGAGTTCCTCCCGCACCCTCGGCGGTCAGGCGTGGCGGAGCGCCAGACGCCAGGCTCAGCACTCATGTGCATGCCCAAGGTCAGCCCTTGTGCTGGGCTAGGTGCCCGTGTGTAGTGATTCCCCCTTCGGGTGATCCCACATGTGTATTCTTCCACGGTACGGCTCCCCTCACGGTAAGCCCGTGTCTTTCCCTGGCAGTCGTTCACTGCCATCTCTGCAGTGTAGTGATCTCACCCCAGGTGGGTTGAGTCTACCGCAAAGACTTCCATATGTAGTACTGCCCTGGGCCAGTCCATATGTGTAATTCCACATAATACCTCCTATGTGCGGGATGTGGCTTCCATAGCGTCCCAACTGGGTACGCTTTCCCAGTGTTATCCAATGCACCACTGTATGGAACAGCAGTGGCGGACACCTCTGCCTAGCCGCTGTCCTATCTTCCGCCCCAGCTGGTGTGGGGGGACTTGCCGGCTTCAGCAGGGCACTGGAGGGGGTCAGCAATAGTGGCGTTTTCCATACGGATCCCAATTCGTCAGTCACTGACGTAACGTTGAACGTGACTGACTGAATGGGAACGTCTAGGTTACTTGTGTAACCCTCGTTCCCTGAAGGAGGGAACGGAGACGTTACGTTCCGTTGCCACAGTTGCTGTACCACCGCTGTACGGCCGGGGCACGTAGTCTCGGCTCCTCAGCGAAAAACTGATGTGCGTTTGCACGCGCTCTCCTTTTATATCCGCGCTGCGGGGCGGGGTGCGCGTGGCGAAACACGCACGCCAACTGTCATTGGCTTGTTTAGTTAACACTCGAAGGTGATTGGGCTCTCGGGCGAGATCCCAATTCGTCAGTCACTGACGTAACGTCTTTGTTCCCTCCTTCAGGGAACGAGGGTTACACAAGTAACCTAGATGTTATTACTTCTATGAGTCCATTTTTGATTGTCTGCGTGAGAGCGCCCTCCGGCTTCGAGTATGAATGAAACACACACTGCATGAGAGAGTTCAGCGCTCCTGATATTCACGTTGCCTCATTTTAGATACGAATAACTTCGAGTATGAATGAAACACACACTGCATGAGAGAGTTCAGCGCTTGAGAGAGTTCAACGTCAGGTCTTGTATAGACTATCAATCCTGTCTCTTTGAATTTAAATCTAGATTTAAATCTAGATACCTCTATATGTGAACACACCAGCCCGAATAAAGTGCGGGGGACGAATTTACATTTTATTAAAATTAAATGTTTGTTAAATATAAAAAATTCAGCTAGCATAGTTCTACACACAGCAATATAAACAAAGGTGCCTGTTCTCGTTCATTATTGCTGTTTGATTGGGAAAAGTTTAAAGTGCATTATTATCTGACTAAAACTATTAATACTTTGAATTATTATTAATACAGTATTTATTCAAAAAACATAGAGTGCCCTAAAAATAATTATCACAACACTGGTAAAACAGGATTACTAATTTTCTCATCATCCGAATTATATTTATTAATCCTGTTTTTATTATCTTTATCATTTAAAAAATATGAATAAATTCAGAATAGGATTAGAATAGAATTCTATTTTAAATATTTTTTTCTACAATAGCAACAGTAGTGTTTACAACAGCAAAACCACCATACCCTGTATACTCAATAATAATAATAATACTGATTCAGTTTCTAATTCCAGAGTAATTAAGTAAAATTCTTAAAAACTTTTAAACTTAAAATGGTCTTTTCTGTTCTGTGTTTCTTTTTCAGAACTGCATATCAGAAGTATCGATACACGTATCAGCAAGAGCACAGCCCTATTTAAAGCCAGGTTCCATGTGCCCCTTTTATACTTTGAGCACCTGCCCCAAAGCATCTCTGCACGGCCCTGGTGACATGAGGACAAGGGAAAAGACTGATGTTTTATTCTGCTTTTCAAAGGCAACATTAAAAGTGATCTGGCATAATCCATCTGTGTTTCTTTGAATTTCCCAGCACCAATTTCTCAGTAACTGTTACAAACTAACAACGAGCAACTATTTAATAATCTGAAATTGTTATTGTAAAAACACGTCCTAATATTTAACAGATTCAACACATAAACACAAAAGCACTGAATGATCAGAGAAAAAGTCAAGTATATCAATCAGTCTTCAAACCCCGTCATTACTGAAGCTGTTCTTCATACTGTGGCTGCAGCATCACGTGTGATTAAATTCTCCTTTTCTGTAGTTCTCCTTTCCTGTAGTTTCTAATTCAACTGCTCAACATTTTATCTTGTGTTCAAACGCTGGATTTGAAGCACAATCAGGTGACGGGACTCATATCTGCACATGCAAATGAACAAATATGTTCAAGCCTTACAGATTTTCCTAAACTATTTCACATGCAAAAACTCAGAAAGGCATTTACATAGAAGTTTTAGTTTTATTTCAATGTGTATTTGTAATTCAGAATATATAGTTATAAACAAGAATTATAGCCACTCTTGTATCCTATTTTATTTCATTTCATTTTATCTGCCCGGTAAAATAAAATAAAACAACAGTCCACGCTCTCGATCCGACTCCCAGCCCACATGTCTCTGCCGTGTGACGTCACAGTGAGACAAACAGTAAGAAAATCAGTCATCTTCGGGTTCATCACCATATTTCAAACTGACAGTACAATCACTTCATCATCGAGCCGATAGAAGCTGCTGATCCAGATCATACGCACTTTACAGGACAGGACAGGTCAGTTCACTATTTTATCAAATAAATATGACAACAGATATAATTAGTGACAACAGTTATTGATTACAAAACATTTGAGTGCTAAAACAAAACCATAAAAAATTATGCCTATATTAAAATTCTGATAAACTCAATGAAAAACATTTAAGCCACTTTTAATTACGTTACATTTTATCATACATTTACATTCATTTCATAATCTCATATTTAACATATTTCTTTCCCCCCCCCCCCCAGCATTACAGAGGAATATACATTTTATAAGGGCTTCTCTGTGAGATTATCGGGATCATCGAGTGCTGGCTCTTATTATTGGATACGTAAGACTTTGATTATTGAAGTAAATGTCAAAACAACTCAGAAATCATCAGATTTTTATGATGTTGCTGAAAATATTAGTTTTATAAACAATAGTTAAAATAGTTTATATCATTATAAATAAAATGTAACTTAATCATTTTATAAACACATTTTTAAAATATAATTTTGAAAGTAGCCGTTTCCATTCATCAAGTATTTCAGTTTATGTATTTTGCATATTGTACTCAGACTTTTGTGCATCAGTGAAAATTCATCACATGAATCTGGCATTGACTGCTTTACAAAGCAAATCTAACATCTGGAAGCTAATTTGCCTTTAAGGTATGTTTGTTTCTTTTATTGATTTGTCATTAAAATTGATTTTGCACAGGGCTGTTTTCTGTTCAGCAGCAGGCAGGTGGTTAGAGTAACATTTTGGTGCAGCAGTTAAATACCAGATATGGGTGTTATGCCATAAAATATTTTTAATCCGACTGACTTTGTATTTAATGCGAATTTAATAAAAACATTGTAAATTGCTAATTATAACACTTTCATTGTACAGAAAGAGAGCACAGAACATTTACATTAGCCTATCAAAAAACATTATCACTGACTTCAGTCTAGCCAGAGTTCAAGCAATCTCAAAAACTCCCATTATAATCACTGAAGCTGTTTACATTGTGAAATTAATATCTTACTCACGTTCGCACACACATCTGCACTTTGTTGATTCTGATGAGAGAATTCGCCAGAGAGCAGCATTCAGTCCCAACCTCATATGGTTGTCAGATTTTGTAAGTGTCCTTTATAACTTTTTTTTTAATAGTGGATATTGCTGGGTTTATATTATATAGTTATGATGTTTTTGTTTTTATTTTATTTTTTACATTATATGATTTTACATGTGTTCATGAACTGCTGGTGTTTGTATCCCTCTGATACATAAATTTTGAAATCAACAAGATAAAAGGGATTTTTTTTAAATGTTTAAGATACATTTAGATCATTTATTTAAAGCTATTTTTATTATTCAAATAAAATGGAAAACATAATAATACATTTTAAATTAATAAATATACTCATTAAGCTTTTCTCTCCTAAAATGTCTTTT
>NW_015508514.1:18972-21958 GCF_001515645.1 Sinocyclocheilus grahami | reverse complement strand
AAAAAAAAAAACTTCAGCTTTAAAGTTCTTTTAATTCAGCTAAGAGGTCGTGCTGTAACATATCGATCTTCTGTTGGTCACACACATCTTCACACGTACTAAAGTACTTCATAAGTACTAAAATGACTAAAACAAACTGAATTAAAGCTAAATAGAAATGTGTGTGTGTAAAAAAATTATAAAAATGTCAAAATTAACTAAATGACTCACTTAAACTACAATTAAAATAAAACCTTACAATATTTTAAAAAACTCACTTGAAATATTAATAAATACTAATAGTATATACAATGTCTGACCAAAAGTTTAATTAAGCAAATACTAAAGAGTTGAAGATTGAATCTTTATTGCAGTGATTAATATAGCATGCTGTATATAGCATGTTGTATGTTTGGCAACAATTCTTTCAACCCTAATTGATGCAGTGTGTGGCTTTTTATTACTTAAACAACTATGTCGGAAGAAGTACCCATGTACATATTCCAGGATGACAATGACAAAATTCATTAGGCTCAAGTTGTGAAAGATTGGCCATCACAGAGTCCTGACCTAAACCCTATTTGAAGTCTTTGGGATGTGCTTTCGTTGTGGCATTGTTTCAACAACATTATGCGACATCACAACAATTAATTCCATCAAGAGTTGCATTAATTTTTGGCCAAGATCTTGTATTGACGATGGGAGACTCAAACCCTTCTTTAAAGCTGTCTCCATCACATCCCAAAGACTTTCAGTGGGGTTAAGGCCAAGACTCTATGGTGACCAATTCATGTGTGAAAATGATTCCTCATGCTCGCTGAACCACTATTTCACAATTTGAGCCCAATGAATCTTGTCATTGTCATCCTGGAATATGGATATGGGTACATCTTCTGAAATGAAACGCTACACGCTGCATCAGTAAGCGTTAAAAGAATCGTTGCCAAATGTAAAACATGCCAGAAACATTAGTTCACACTCATCTAAAGACTTACTGTGTTGTGAAAATCTTCAATGGTGAATTCTGTGAAACCTTGGCTCACAAGATCCAGTTTACTCTTGGCAGCTATAGCCTTGAACCTGCCAAGTGAACATAACCAAACAGAGACATGGAGGAATGTACTAAAGGTTACAGGAGCTACTTGAGACAATTATCTTCTCCTCATTCTTTCACATAACTGATCTTAACAGGCTTGACGCAACAAGAAGTTTGTCTGTCAACACTGAAAGTGAAACCAGTGTGTGATGTCAAACAGTCAGTGTCATTTAGAACATATTTAATGTTTAATATTCAGTTTTGTAGAGTAGAAACCATTTATTCAACCAAAGGAATAAACAGTGTTCATTCACTTAAGCAGAACGTAGGCTGGCAGGTGGTTACCTATGTAATTCTTTGCTGTTTTCAAGTAAAGACTCCAGATGTGAGAAACCAAAGGCTCTGTAGAAGCAGTTCCCATCTGGCCGTGTTTTGCGTATAGATGAGTACTTCTTCTGCAAGTCCTGTTGACAAAATTGTTATAAAGAACAGTCAGAGATGGGGAAGCTTGGACATATTTGTGCATAAATAAACTAATACTCTCTTAGCTCTATGGTATGTGACTTGATAATGGAGATAAAAGACAAGTGCATAATCATTTATACATAACATTCCATTAACATTCATTCTCTATTGTAATGGTTCACTTACTCTTATCTTCTGCTGGTAAATGGTGTCATCGTCAGCATACTCTCGCTTAAGGACAGAAAATTCCTGTCTTTCTGACACCAGAGGAATACTGGTCGATATCTACGGTGACATTCAGGATGGATTAAACTATAACAACGCTGATATTAATAAATTTCATTAAATTGCACCAAAGCAAAAACATCACTTGTTGAGTTCATTGCAGTAAGACCTTTTATTCTAGAGGACCAATGTGTGTGTAAAGCATCACATAACATTACAAAAATACTAATTATTGAGAGAATGACTCAACAGTTACCTCTTGTTGAATTTTATCTTGCTGTGCAATAATAGCTTCATCATGTGCAAGACAATTCAGCCCTGTCAAAGTACAAACGCGGTTAAGTGTCAAATTTGACAGTTACTAGAAAACTGGCAAAAACCATAATTGAACATGGTCAATCTTAAACATTATTATTGATGTTACTACGAGTGTAATGGTATTTTTACATTAGTTTCACCGTGCAGTGTTTTTTTTATTAACGCGTATGTGTTAACTTTCGTTTATTAAATGTTTCTATAACGCTAATGACCGTATATAGCACATTATTAAGATCTGGACACTGAAACAAGTGCTTTAAAACATAAACAATGGACTCTCAGCTATTGTTGTTAGCAAGTTAGCAAAGCGCTAGCTACTCATCCAATCAGCTCATGCGCTTCACACCGCTCGAAAGAGCATCGGCATGTGCAAACCGATATAAACATACACTGATTCTGGCAAAGTTGGGGTAAAGTACTTCTCACCATCAGTCTCTTTTTGAGAGATCTCCTGCTGTTGCTCCTCCGCCATGTTCCTGCTGAACAGTCATTTCCGGTCACCTGATTGATTGGAACCGCTGGAGATCAACCCACTTCCGGCTGAGATTCTTTACCTGAATTTCTCGATCGTACAATTGTTTTACATGTGTTACAATGGTTGCCTGTCTGAATGGGTTGAATTGAGTTCGGTTTTCTCCCAAAAAAGCTGGTGGTAAGTATACATTTTGACATAACTACTAACTTTTTTTTCCACAGATGGCAAGCTCTCATAGATGATTAATTTACTAAACACAAATATATCAAAATACCATTAAATAATTTTGAATGTTTCCGAGATAAAGGCTAAATGGTTATATGCACCGTGTACTTATTTGAATGTGTGCATGGAAAATAATAGTCAAAATGTGATATATTTTAATAAAATGTCAAGTTATATAATGATGCCATGTGACACTCAGTTCACTTAATGGGATTCTCTCCAAAATTAGCCAATGATCTGAATCAGGTGTGTTAAAAAAGGAG
>NW_015508514.1:11423-11638 GCF_001515645.1 Sinocyclocheilus grahami | reverse complement strand
ATGTCACTCCCACTAATTAAAAATGGACAAATGATCTCTCCCAATATTTGATATTCTTGATAATACTTTGTTTGCTGTTAGGATGACAAAAGGTTTATAAAGTTACATTATTGGGCTGATCTGCCTCAGCGGTCTAAAAGTGCTTGTCAATTACAAAATGACTAAGACTAATCGAATCAAAGAAGCCAGGCAGGATTTACTGTTCTTTAAGTTTA
>NW_015508514.1:10249-10911 GCF_001515645.1 Sinocyclocheilus grahami | reverse complement strand
AAAAAAAATATTGCAGTTGTTCAAATTAATTACTTGACAAAAAGATTCTTGTTTTTTGTTTTTTTTACTCGTTCTTTCTTTTTCTTTATCCTCTTAAATCTATTTACATTTTTTAATTTCTTTAAATAATAAGACTATTACTACCCCCACCCCCAATGTTCAAGACTTTGTTGAAGAAGTTTTCGGCCTTGTGGACAAGTGAAATTATGTGAATCGTAGGGAATTTGTGTTGTTGTTTTAGGATGACACTGACACTAGTTAATTACCGGATGACTGTGGGATACAGCTCTCCAGAATACAGGTAACAGCAGTTGAAGGATGCAGCCAGACAGCCCTTCCCTGTGACTGCCAGACTGGTGCGTAACACTTGCAGGTCTGCACATGTACAAAAACAAGTGTCACGTATACATAGGTACACGATCAGCCAAATGCCAGGGTCTCGATTTCTGTGATATAGAAGGACAGACAAACCTCCAGATCTCACTGGAATAACAGCTATTGAAAACTAATGACCCCACGTGACAATGAGACTGCAGTTTTATTATTACTGTGCTCTACTGCCAGCCAGGCTCAAATTCTCACCATAAGGCACCAGAAGATTAATGAGTATCATTACGCCAGCCAGTACAAGAGCTCCGCACTGAGATGGTCTTCGTCCTAAC
>NW_015508514.1:7021-7810 GCF_001515645.1 Sinocyclocheilus grahami | reverse complement strand
GCTTATCTGTAATTATTTACAGTAATTATTTAAATAACTAATAATATTTGTTAATAATATAATTAGAATCATATTTAAAGTGTTTTTATTGCTTAAATAACATTTAATAAAATAAATGTTACTTAATTATTATTCATATAATTTGTTACTTAATATTATTGACTTATTAAACTATTATAACTAATATATGTATAACTAATATATGTATAAACTAATATACACTGTGCCGATCAAGTGTTTGGAGTCTTTTATAATTGTTTATAATAAATTTGATAAAGAAATTAATACTTTAAATAAAAATCCTGTAATGGCAAAGCTGAATTCTCAGCTTCATAAAGAAGCTTGCATAAAGAAGATCTGTAAAGTTGCAAAGACTAAAGTCTCAAATCCAAAGAGATATTCTTTATAAAAGTTCAGAGTCAGCCATGCACGCCTACCTAAAACGGCTCGTTCTAACACGCCCCCACATACCTACGTCACTGTGTGGAAATATTAGCATAATGTCACCCAAATGTTCACGCAAAGAAAGAAGGCGTGGTTTCAGGAACAGCAGTAGTGTTAATGCAGCCATGTCAGGGAGACGGTGTGTGTTTCAGTGCGAAAGCAAAAGCACTTTATTTGGCCGTCCGGAAGTAGATGCAATTAGATCGTTGGTTAAGATTTATTTACAACAGAACAGCACAACCCAGATGTTCGAATTTGTGCAACGCATTTTATGGATGACAGTTTTTTGAATGAAAAAAACTAGAAGTGTACAAGGCTGGCTGTGCACAAAGGCTATTTCTAAAA
>NW_015508514.1:1854-5817 GCF_001515645.1 Sinocyclocheilus grahami | reverse complement strand
ATGTTTTGTTATTAGTTTAAGTATTTGCTTTTGACCGTTCAAATGTGGAGTTTTGCGCAGCGCAGAATAGCGCGTTGTGTGTGTGTGTGTGTGTGAGGGGCACGTATCATAGCACGTCAGCTGTCTTAACCTGCGCTTGTCAAAGGAGGGGCCTTTGTTGAAAACGACGTGTTTGAGAGAGGCGGGGCATAGAGGACCTACAATAATGTACAGTATTTTAAAAATAATATGTTTTTTGAACATTAAAGCACGTCAACATATTCTGTTGCACCAAATACACAAAATAATGATCTTTAAAATAGCATCATATGACCCCTTTAACAAACGATCTGATTGACAGTAGTGGTTCTAGGCAAAGTTGTTCAAAATGAAGAGGTCTATCATATGATACGAATATTGTGTGTATGTGTGAAAAGCCGTGCAATATACAATCGTTTACACCCTTGTAAAATGCGATATCGCCCCCCCAGTGGCTGATTTCTTTCAAACTTCTCACAGACCTTTAGGGCCATGAGTCAAACAGGCCCACTGAGGTTTGTTCTGATCGACCTCCGTTAACCTTGCCTAATAGGTGCTCAAACTTCATTGGCCAATGGTGGCCATGTTTTTTGAGATGCACAAATGTTCTTACAGACTCTTGTGGCACTTTGGACAAAGACTTGGCATACCAATTTTCATATTGATTGGACAAATGGTTTCGTAGTAAGCCATTTTTATGTTTTTTTTTCTCTCTTATAGTACCACCAAGCGCCACAATTTATTTTTCATGTGACCTCAGATTGAGCTCTTACATAAGTATTCTGAGTTTGGCGAAGATATCTCATTCCGTTCAATAGTTATAGCCATTTTAGTCAAATTGTTCCAGCCCCTTTCAAACATTTTGGCGTCCCTTTGCGACAGTGAGTTGAAAATGTAACTTTTTTTTATAATTATTGATATTCACTCTCCGTCAGTATCGATATATCGATATTTAGGATCGATATGCCCATCCCTACTGAACACCCGTTCACTGCTGCTGCTACTGGCCGGGATGCATAGTACTGATCTGGCTAATTTTGCAAGTTTTGGGTAGGATGGTTTGTCAGACTTTGCTTTAGTTGCTGGTGCAACCAAAACGTAATCGCCAGAGGCAAGCCTCCGTTTCACCTCCTCAGCATCCATTTTCGCATCTTTCTCGCGCTAATCCAAACGCATCACATGACCGCTCATTTACCGCGCAAGCCCGAGCCCAGCCCGAACCCGTGTAAAATGATATAAATTAAGCCCGAACCCGACCGAACCCGTCGGGTCCCGTCGGGTCCTGTCGGGTTCGGGCAAAGATCTTCAGCTCTACTCCAGAGAATGTTTCTGCATTGGTTCTGATCGGGTGAAAAACCTAGGACTAGTTCACAAAAGTAGGCTTTTTAAAAATCCAAAATACCCGAAAATTTAGCCCAGGTGATCATTGAATTCGAGGCATTCATTTTGTCCCGTTTGAGCTAATGGTACATTCACACAGGGTGTCGTTGTGAACGCCTCTCGTTTACTTTGAATGGAGTGACGTCAAGCATTGCCGAAATGAATTGTGGGTCCGTTGCTCACGGCAGAATTTGAAAACTTTTCAACTTTTATTCGCCTTATGCAAATACCCTGGTGCAGATGCTAGCCAATCACGTTCATGCAACACCAGACAACTAATGTGATTGGCTGTTGTCACTATGACGTTCGCGTCAGCACCAAGCTTCAGAAACGCCCTCCATCAAGCGTAGACGCAGACGCCCCGTGTGAATGGGGCGTAAGGATTCCAGCGACATTAGACCAGCCTGCGACTACTGCGACTAACGTTTTAGGAGTTATGAGCAATTTCATACTTCACTGTAGCACCCCTGTCAGGCCGATTGTGGCGAGCCTTGGTGAGTCTCTATGACTTACGGTTTCGTGTGCCCAATCAGTTTTATGTGGAGATTGCTGATCCTTGGCCATTCTAACAATTACAATAGGGTTTCAGAGCTACGCGCTTGAACCCCTAAATACTGACACTACTTGTAATGTACTTTTAAAAGTGGAGCAGTCAGGAGCAGAAGACGCACCATGAGTAGAGGAAGGACACATAGAAAGGCAGAGATACGGCCAGTGTGAGCCAGCGCCAGTCTCTGATGCAGTAAGCAACGGCTGCCAGAATCAGTTGGCCGGCGGTGTAGAAGTAGCCCGTTCCTGTGCCCACCACGGTCCGCACACGTGTTGGGATCCATTCCACAACTGAGGAGAAGCAGCAATGACACTTCATGCAACAAGATGTCGCCAAATAAAATGTCAATCAAATGCAATGTTTCTTTTTCTCTACACATGCAATAGGTGCCAACCTTTTATTTACAGATGTGTTATTCACTGTACTCACTTAGAGAGAAGGAGTTGAGCACCAGACCAGACAGGGCCATTCCGCAGCAAATGCGGAAAATGCAACACATGGTGAAGGAGGTGGAGAAGGTAGCACATGTTCCTCCAACTGCCATCATCAGGTTAGAGATCAACAATAAAACATGTCGACCAAACCTGCATCAGAAAATGAAAATTGAGTTAATGTGCTACTGCATTTCTGAGTCAGAAGATATTATATAATAGAGTTTATGATTATAATGTTGTTGTTGCTGTCGTATTTAATAGTAAAATTTGTCACAACCTGTCAGAAAGTCCCCCAAAAATTACTGCTCCCACAAGAACGCCTCCCATATAGGTAGTTTGACTCATTTGCTTTAGGGCACGCTGATCACAAACCAAATCCCACTAAAAGAGAATAGACATTCAATTAAAAACACACAGGATAAACATTATTACTTTCTTTTGTTTGCATATAGCATTCTGGACAGGTAAAGGTCATACATGCTCTTAAAACAAAAAAAAATTCTTCATTGGCATTCATGGTTCCATGAAGAACTTTTAACATCCATTGAACCTTTTCATTGGACAAAAATTCTTTATACTGGAAAAAAGGTTTATTCAAATGTTCTTCACACCAAGAAAAATGTTCACTGAAATGTTCTTTTGGGAACCAAAAACTGTTCTTTTGTTGCATCACTGAAAAAAAAAAAACCTTTTGGAACCTTTATTTTTAAAAGTGCATTGCATAAAACGTTCTTTGCAGGATGTAAAGATTCTTTAGATTATTAAAATGTTCCTGCTGAAAAAAAGAAAGCGAAAACCAGCCTATGGTTTTAGCTGGTTTAAGCTGGTCACGCTGGTCTCCCAACCTGACTAAGTAGGTGTTCAGCTGGTTTTAGCTGGTCGGTCAGCCAGGCTGACCAGTTGGTCTCCCAGTCTAACTAGGAAAAGAAGTTGTCAAGAACCCTCTAAAACCAGCTATGACCAGACTGGAAGACTAGCCAGCCAGCTTAGGCTGGTTTGAGCTGGTTTCTTCAGCATGGACACAAAGAAAAAATTATTTTATGACCCGATCAATGAAAGTTTCTTTGTGGAACCCAAAATGGTTCTTCTATGGCATTGCTGCAAAAACTCCCTTTGGGAACCTTTGTTTTCTAAGAGTGCTGTGGCCCCAAAAGTATTTTCACTCAGAAGTTGCATCTAAAAATATATGATTTTTTTTTAATGAATTTTTTTTAAATTATTGCACAAATGATGCAAGCTGCTATGCATCATAGCAGCTTAGATACCTTTTCATAGAAAGGTTTCTTTTCATAGAAACCTTTTCATAGACATTTACCATTTACCTCAGAAATGATAGTTGAGCTCATTTCTGTTGTGTTGTAGTACCATCCATCCTCACAACTCTGCGTCTCTATTTCTTCCACACCCTCTTCCCATAGGCTCTCTGAACTATTGCTGCTCAGAAGCTGCCACTGAGGATGTACATAGCGTCTGCAGCGTTCCGGTTTGCCGTTTTGGCCCAGGGGCACAGTGGCCTGTAGCACGTCCCCAACACCAATGGAGGACATTGAGAGGTTGGCGTAGGGGGCGCAGTGGTGCGGT